>NW_010429868.1:136489-141977 GCF_000710305.1 Buceros rhinoceros silvestris | reverse complement strand
AAGAGTGCAAGGGTGTTGCAGCTCTCAAGTGATGGATTTTTCTATGGAGCATCCTCTGGTTTTTTACTCTCCCAATAGCTGGGCACAGAGCACCTCACGCTGCCGCAGAGTGATCCTTCTCAGCTTTCCACAAGCAGTAAATTCATTCATGCTCACGCTGCTGGATGTTGGGCAGAGTTTTCTTTAAAGCTAAACGGGCTCGAAGAAGCTGTGAATAACTACACCAGGGCAAGCTGGGCATGGAGAACACCTGAGCTTCCTCCTGGGAAAAGGCGAGTGAAAGATGGGGCAGGAGGTCCTCGGAGGGGCACTACACTGCAGATGACCGGGGACCGGGCTACCTTGGCCACAATTAGCTGGAGGAAATGCTCTCATTGCATTTGCAATCAAAGAGCTGGAATGTGACACAGAAATGAGAGAGGAAGAGCCGTTCTGTTCCCGGGGCTCTATTTATGGGTGCCCTGAGTCCCCAGGTGTGGCCAGGCTGAATGTGACAACATCCCGGAGGAAGCCGGGGACTGAGTGGTGCACCTCGGGGTGATTCAGTTATTGTTGCCGCTGGATTAAAAAAAGAGAGCCAGGAGCTGGGAGAGCCCATTCAGCCGCAGCGATGGATCTGGCAGCTGCGGTCCTGAGTGCCAGAGCAGGGCGTTGGGATTTCTGCTCGCCACGGGTGCTGCACCATGTTCCGGGGGTGTCACAGGGGCTGCTGCTAGTGGGATGGGGCTGGAGACCTCTGTCCCTGCCCTCCCCTGCAGCTCAGTGCAGAGTTCCAGGTGAATCCGGGCCCCCAGGATGATGCCAGCAGGACGAACGTGCTTACCTTCTGTGGGAGGAAAATGGGGAAACAAAGAAAACAAAGAGTTAGTGGGGGATGAGGAGGTTGGGGCACACAGGAAGGGCAGTGGACTAGTAGCAGGGGCTGTGGGTCGCCCCCAGTGATTCAGAGGTTCCTCCCTTGGTGCATCCCTTTGTTTTTTGTAGATAAGCGTGGCAGATGAGCCCCTCTCCCTGGGAGAGGCTTAGACAGAAGCACGGCAGTGTGTGGAGAGCACAACCACCAGCACCCATGGGTGGAGGCAGGCAGCACTTGCACCTCACTGCCGCTGCCATCCAGCATCCTTTTTAGAGGCAACAGAGCACTGCTTCAAACCCTCACCAGGACCCTGTTCCTCCAGCTGGCCAGAACCATCAGAATTTGGGTAGTGCTGGATGAGCTGCCATTGCCCACAGCACAGGAACCAGGCTCGCTCCGCACCTGCCATGCCTCCTGCCCCAGCAGAGAAATGCAAATCACCCCCTGTTTGGCCGCCTTTGAAACTGCCAAAAATAACCCTCTCAAACCTAAACCACCGTGAAGTATTTCACAGCCTCCAGATTTACCTCCCTCAAACCTGTTTTTAGCTTGGTAAGTGACCTGCAAATTCTATAGTTGGGGGTGGGTTGTTTTTTTTTTGTTGTTGTTGTTACGAGAAATCCCACCCTATGACATGTAGAAGCTAAAACACACCGATCTGTGCTTATGCAAATGCAGGGTTTCCCCCAAATCAGGGTTTCCAAACCTCAGTGGCTGGCGCAGAGATGGCAGCTAGGACATGCTGTCCCATGCCAGAGGAAGAGGGAGGTGACCTGAGGTCAGCTCTGAAGTGGGAAGTGGGTAGAAGCTACTCACCACCGTGGAGTCAATCTTCGGTCCTCCATCATCGGCCACCACCGTCAAGGTGTAGAAATCCCCTTTCTCTCGATCCACCTGGCCTTTGACTGTGATCACACCCTGCCAAGGATGAACAACAGCCATGTTGGCCACCAACACTTGGGGGGGCAAGCAAGCCAGAAGGGAGCACACTGTGGCTACTTACAGTTATCCCATTGATTTTGAAGAGGGAGAGCGCCTGGGCATTGGTGTTGGGGTCAAACTTGTAGGTGATCTGGTTGAGGTTGTCAATGGAGCGGGCCTGGACCCGGAGCACCTCGGAGCCCAGGGCGATGTTCTCCACGATCACAGCCTCATAGCTGCTGTTGGAGAACTGCACAGCCTCGTCCAGCTCATTCAGCAGGCTGACATACACGCTGCAGAAGCCCTGGTTGTTGGGGGGTGCTTGATCCGTGGCAGAGATGTTCATCAGGTAGCTGGTTTTGGTCTCATAGTCCAGGTACTCAATCGTTGTGATGAGGCCCGTGCTCTCATCGATCTCAAACTTCCCTTCGGCACCCGACAGGATTTTGTAGTTCACCAGACCACCATTCCCTGGGGCACAAGCAGGAACCACGGTGCTGGTTGGACCAAGCACCGTGAAGAGGTAGCCACCACCAATGCCGACCCTGACCCCGGAGCCATCCAACACGGGGATTTCAGCCCAGACAAGCCAGGATTTGTGCAATGGCTGATTTCACCACTTACCCGGCCCAAGCTGGGTGTTTCTCACCTCTGCTTTCCTACCTGTGTCTCGGTCAGTGGCCCGGACCACCGCCACTGAAGTTCCTATCCCTGCCGTCTCCCGCAGCCCCAGGCGGTTGTACTGCCGCTGGGTGAACACTGGCACCTCATCGTTGACATCTTCTACGTAGATGATCACCTGTGAAACCCCCCCAGAAACCACAGGTAGGCTCGTGAACCCTCGCCAGCTGCTTACACTTGTGAGGAGAAATATGTCCTTCACGACACTCATCTGCTGCATGTGAGAAACATTATCTCTACTACAAAGATCACACGCTGGAGAGCAAACACACCCTTTATCATCGTAGATTTAAAGAAGCCTTGTGGTCAGAGTGACTCAGTCCTTCCCTGGCCAGGGGGAGGTACAGCCTGTATATTAAGTCCTCCACGCTTTGGGAAACCCTGCTTGAAACCTTGCAGTAGAGACCCCGCAACACAGAAATGCCGGTGACTCAGTGGGAAATCTTGCTCAAAGTTCAGTGGGTCGAGCTGCTCTATCCCCAGGGAACATCCTTTCTCCTCCTGGTTTTCTGCTCACTGCTGGTGCTGCGGGCAGGTCGTGCTCAGCCACGGCCCACCCCTCTAGCGGGTCTAAAAATAGATGCAGTCGGAGGGCTGGGTTTGTGGGAATCGTGGGAAGCTGGCGTGTCCCTGCTGAAGATGATTGCCTCTGGGTCCTGGCTTATTTCAATAGATGCCTGGCCAGGAGACACCATTTCCAACAGGCTGAGGCTCAGCTCTTCTGACCCAACAGCTGAGCCACATCTTACCAGGTGAGCGGGAGTCCCTCCGACAACAACTGCTGCATGGCTTAGCAGCCTTATAGCATGGAAAAGTTACAGGAAAAAAGACAACAACAACAACAAAACCCCAACGAGCTCTTCTCCACCCACGGGCAGCCCCCAGAGACTTTCAATCAGCATCTCCACACCGCGTCTCTCAAACGTTCTGCACACCCGCAAGTGCTGGAAATGACTGTCCTCTGATGAAGCATCCCAAATATTTTGCATGAACTCCTTCATCACCCAGCTTGCTGCCCACCCCTCAGCAGCCATGAGGCCCTTACCCGCACGGAGCTCCTCATGGGTCCCTGCTCAGTGTTGTAGGCCTCCACCTCCAGGACATGAGAGGAGTTTTGCTCCCTGTCCAGGTGCCGCACACCTCGCATCACCAGCCCGGTGCTGGGATTGATGCGGAAGTGGTTGTGTTCGTTTCCTGGTGGGGGACAAAAGTGAGATGGATGCTGCCCATTGCTGCTTCACCAGTCCTGGTGACACACTGAGCCTGCCCCGGGGACTATCTTGGAAGATTATTGAGCAAACCCCAAACCCCAACCCCTCCAGCTACATCAGGCTCAGCTACATCGGGGCTTGGCCTTGATCAAGCCGGGAGCTATGGTATCTAGGTGTCTATCCGTGACAAATCATTCCCCAGCAATCACCCCTAATGCTGAAGTTTTGCACATGGCTGGGGGAAATGTTTCTATGGGTGGCAAAGAACAACAAGATGGAGAGTGCAACCTCCTGAGGCTCTTCAAGTGGCTCTCTGGAGGCCGGCACAAACCCACCAATGCACAAAGGGGCACCTGGACATCTTGGACTTACCCTTGACAATCCTGTACCACACTCTCCCATTAATGCCTTCATCCGCATCCATGGCCTTCACCTTCATAAGAAAAGAAAAGTGGTGAAGGTGGAGGGCAGAGATTTCCAGATCTGGATGAGTCCTCCCACCATGCCAAGGCTGGACGTTCTACTCCTCCACCTGAGCCAGGGAGCTTACCAACTGCAAAGCAAAGTAATTCACCCTCCCCTTGTCCCTGGACAGCAGGGATAGTGGGCTCTGCTGCCAGGTTAGGTGTTGGATGGGCTTGAGATGGGAACTGAGCCTGAGGATCATGCCATGAAAGCTGCGGGTCAGTGCGCTGGTGCCCCACTGGAGATAAAATTATAGAATCATAAAATCATCTAGGTTGGAAAAGACCTTTGAGACCATCAAGTCCAACTGTTAACCAGTACTGGCAGGTCACCACTAAACCATGTCCCAAGACACCATGTCTACAGGTCTTTTAAATACCTCCAGGGATGGTGACTCCACCGCTTCCCTGGGCAGCCTGTTCCAATGACTGACAACCCTCTCTGCAAAGAAATTTTTCCTTATGCCGGATCTAAATCTCCCCTGCTGCAACTTGAGGACATTTCCTCTCATCCTATTACTTGGCAGAAGAGACTGAACCCCACCTGGCTACAACCTCCTTTCAGGTAGTTGTGGAGAGCGATAAGGTCTTCCCTGAGCCTCCTTTTCTTCAGGCTAAACAACCCCAGCTCCCTCAGCTGCTCCTCATAAGATTTGTGCTCTAGACCCTTCACCAGCTTCACTGCCCTTCTTTGGACACGCTCCAGCACCTCAATGTCCTTCTTGGAGTGAGGGGCCCAAAACTGAACCCAGTGTTCAAGGTGGCCTCGCCAGTGCCAAGTAGAGGGGGGGCAATCACTTCCCTAGTCCTGCTGGCCACACTACTGCTGATACAAAAGATGCTGCTGGGGACAGGGCCCCTCTGCCCACAGAGCTGGCTTGAGCTGGGCAGAGATTGCTGCTCCCACGCCTGGTGGGCACGCAGCCCATGGCACCAGGACAAGTCATCCAAGCAGCAGTATATGTAAAAGTTACCAAAAGAAACGTGAATGCAACCAACCTAGATCATGCTGGTAGCCCAGACACAGGTCTGAGTCCTTTCAAGACCCTGAGCAGTGGGTGGGAGCACCCCTTAGCTGTAATGCACTGCACAGTCTGTGCACGTATCGAGTAAGCTCTTCGCCCTGAGAAACCCAAGACACGGGTCCCCTCTGGTGTTGCTGAACAACACTGCAGTGCTTTCCCCACAAACCCCCACGGCCAGCAGCCTGCCAGCCCCATCAGCTGGGAAGCGGGACCCGGCAAGGGGCAGCGGGACCAGGGCTCCTTCCCCGGCTGTCATCGAGCTGCTGCTTGTCCCCTCCACAGAAACCGCTTCCCACAAATCATCTAAAGCACAACCGCAGTGGTGGCTGC
>NW_010429868.1:129517-136322 GCF_000710305.1 Buceros rhinoceros silvestris | reverse complement strand
GAGGAAGTGGGGAACGCCTTAGCCTCTATTCTCCACCTGCTCCCCCTGGCAAGACATCTTCTCCCGCATCTTCTGCTTGCAAATATTACCCAGCAGGCTCCTTTCCCAGGCAGGTGGGATTTGTGCCCAGCCACGTACAGCAAAGAGGAGGCGAGGAAGAGGATGCACGTGCAGTGGGAACAGCGAGGCCATTTACAGGGGCTCAGCTTTAAAGCCCTAGGCTGGTGTTCACCCACAGCGTCACACAACGCTTGCAGGAGTCCGAGACACTTTTCTGAAACGTGGTTTTGAGTTGCCTGGGACTGCTCTTGCTCCCTTCCACCAAATCAGCCTGCATCAACAGAAGCCTCAGAAAACACTGACCCCTGCACTTGCAAACTATCCAGGTTTCCCCCCGCTGTGCCATGAACCCTCTTTTCCTCTGCCCCAGACCATTGCACGTCTTGCTTATGACTGGACATGACCCTGTGCCTTGCTCCATGTTTCGCCACAGACCCAGCATGATTCTTTCACTGCAGAGAGCTCTCCCTCCCACACCAGCTCTCTCCCCCTCGGGGCTCCCCGAGGCTATTTCTGGGGAGGAGCTGGGCTGTCTCCTCTCCCAGGCGATGGGTGGACCCTGCATCAGCAGGTGAGTGATGCCCAGGCAGACCAGCTGCCTTGGCACGGCACTGGCTCCCTCCTGGGAAAAGCCCAGACACATTGCCAGGGCAGCAGCAGTGGGAGGGAAATCAAAGGAGACAAATCGCTGCAGCTTTTTGTGCCATTCCCTGCCCTGCTGTGCCCCTGACAATGCATTTCAAGGTGAGCAAACGGGAAGGTTTTCAACTGCACCCTGCAACCCGCCCCCCCCAGTCCCGTTAGCCATCCTTGTCCCAGCTCAACCCCAAGCATTTAGTTTGCATTAAACATATGCATGTTCCTGCCAGCCTGCAAAAAGCTCGGCTGGCTGATGCAGCTTTGACCCTCTGAAGTCCCACAGGAGACACAGTACTTTGACAGACGACCCAAAATTGGGAAGACAATTGCACTCGAGCACAAGTGGTGGGAGAAAAGCTCTTTCTGCTGCAGGTTCGAGGCACCTTGTGCAGCCGAGCGCGGGTCGGCTTTATCCCCCTGCTAGAGAGAGTGGACGGCAGGCAGAGCCAGCCTTCTGCCGGCCAGCTTTCAGACACCCTCATCTACTGGAAAGGGGTCAGAAAAGGAGGACAAAGGAACGGGGGGAATAAAAGAACAGGAATAAAGCAGGCGGCTTGGCGCAGAGTTGCTGGGAAAAGGGGGAGCAGGCGTGCGGAGGGCAGCCTGCCACCCCCTCTCTGGTGCGGGGAGCTCAGCCCACGACTGTACCATTCAACCTTCCCGCAGGGGCAAAGGCTAGGGAGACACGTCCCAGGGGGCTTGACCGGTGGGGCACAGCCCAAGGGCACTGCCACACTAGCAAAGCCTGGGGAGGGGCTCGGGGGCCCCCTTGGCTTTGCCCACTCGGGCTGTCCCCAGCCTGGCTGCCATCTCTCTCCCACCATCCCTTGCCCTCCGAAAGGGAGGAGGGAGCTGGCAGCTGGTAGAGTGCAGTGGGAGAGGCGGCAAGGCAGGCGTGCAGCAGGCAAAGCTCGGGCTCAGCCGGCTGGTGAGAGGTAGGGAGCCCAAACCCCAAAGACAAACCCACTTCTGGCTACTCAGACTAACCCTGAGGGGCGAGCGAGGGACGTGCCACCATCCTTGGCTGCAGGGCTGCTTCCCCTAATCCTGCAGCCAGCCAGGGAAAGGGCTGCAGATGGGGTGGGGAGGGGAGATGTGAAGTTTGGGGTGGGTTTGAAGCCAGGCATTCCTCCTCCCTTCCCTGTCACGTTGTTTTCTGTATCCTGGTGACGGGAGAGGGGGACAGTCCTGCAGTTGCAGCACTGCTGCTTAACAGCGAGGGTGACAGGGTAGAGCAACACTTACAGCCGTTTGCTTTTGGTACCCAACTATTCGTGTCGGTAAGCTGGGTGTTTGGTACCTCCTGCATTGCCTCCTCCTGCAGGTGGGTGGAGAGACAGCGCATGGGGAAAAGCTGGAGAGCTCCAGAAAAGCGTCGTTAAGCAAAATGAGGAGGGGAAAGAAAGCTGCTTTTCATCTGAGCTGTATTACAGGCACAGAAGTGCCCAAAACCAGCCTAGGTTTTCTTGAAGGGTTTGAAAAAAGGGAGGGAGGGCATATGAAAAAAGTCCTGCCAAACTAGGCAGCCGGGCTGGGCTGGGCTGGGCCAGGCAGGCAGAGCCTGGCGCTGGGCAGAATAACACTCCTTGATGCTTCACACACAAGAGTCGTTTCTTCTTCCTTTCCACCTTCCTCAGGAGGAATTTCTTATTTTTGTCATTTCTCTTCTTTCTCTCTGATCCTCAGCTGCCTTGTGCCCAGTGCTGGGTCCTGAGCACTCGTAGTGTTAGAGCTGATCAGGCAGGGATGACCCTTCTGGGGGGGGTTTGCCAGGCTGGGAACCCACCTGGGTTAGTAACCTGGGGCTTGGGTGGGACAGCGATGCTGGGAAGGGGCGACGCTACAAACAGGAATGTAGGCGGCAGCTTGGGCAGTGGGTACAAAATACTGTGGGTGACTGGTCCATCATCATGTTTCAGGAAAGGCACTGAGCTCACAGCCCCTGGGAGGAAAGTCCTCATCCCCATGTGTGCTGTGGGCACAGGGAGTGCTGCTCTTATCACACCCTGACCTTTCCGCTGACACGACCCCAATTTTGGTGGCTTTTTGCTGAAATTCTGCTGAAACCACTGTAGCTCTGTCTCAGGCAGGAGGTGTGGGGGGAATCCCCTTTGTTCTCGTTAATACATTGAAAACTTATTTGCTCTAAAAACCTGTCACTGCTCATATGTACTCTGCAAAGATTTCCCAGATTTTTAGCAGCCCTTTTTCTGTAAGGACTTAGAGATCAGGCAAGGGGCAGCCCAGACCCTCCCTCCGCCATCTACCATCTCAGCTGGGTGTGAGCAGAAGATGGATGGAACGCAAAAGAAGGCGGCATGCCTGGAAAAGCCTGGGAAAACATCAGTGTGATCCCTCTTGACTAGTTTCTAAGGGATACTGTCAGCTGGATTTAAAAGACAGACCTTATAGCCACTATCAATGGAGCAAAAGAACAACTTGAAGAAATTGCCCATGCCCCAGGGCTCACTCTTAAGGAATAATATAAGGTCTCCAAGCCAAACCACGTGCGGTCAGTAAATGCCTGAATTAAGGTAGCTGTGGTAACCTTGATGCAGGCTGCCTTTGGTGTGTGTGGTAACAGCAGCCCTGCCTGCTGGTTTTCATGCCCGGGCAGCACCCAGGAGCAGCCTGCTCACGGAGCAAGGGGGTCCCTGGGTTGGCTGTGGCTGGCAGGGACTGCTCTGCTCCCAAAGCTGGAGGGGAAGGGGCTGAGCCAGGGAAGGAGAGGCTGCACGCCAAAGAAATGTTTTTGGGGTGAAGAGAAGTGGAAACATCACTCTGGAGGATGGGACAGGAGCACAGGCCATGCTCCCCCCCCCTTTACAACATGCACAGGGATCCACATGAGCAAAGGTGTTCTCAGATGCTGACCCATTAATTTTTGCATTTCCCATTTTCTGAGTGCAATCCTGGCTCTGATCCATGGAATCAGCTACTTCTCTCCAGATCATCTGAGCTCTGAGCAGCCCAACACAGTCCTTGCCCTGAGGTCACCAGCATCACAGCTTTGAATGCTCAAGCCAAAGCGATGCAAAGTATTCCAGGAATAAATTGCATCTCCCAAGTGCCTCAAACCTGGCATCCAACTCTAGCTGAAACCTCTGCCCTTATTCCCTCTGTGTCGCAGCTCACTGCCTAGAACGGGAGGTGCACAGATCCTGCGGGAGCAATCTGCTCCGTCTGGAACCAGGCAGGGTCCCAGCAAACCAGAGCAGGGAGATCACCTACCTAAGGCTGTGCCTACACTCAGAGGTTGCAGCTGGGGGACAGACAACCTGAGTTCAAGGACTCCTGAGCCTTTGAGGGCTCGGCCTTGTAGCTCTCAGTGTTTGCTTAAGGTTGTTTCCTCCTGCATGATTTGGACAGTGTGCGACATTTGTCTCTTCTGACGCAGCATCTCACTTTCCGCTGGCCTTGTCTCCACCGGGGTGTCTCATAGTTTCCAGTTAGTGATTAAAGACATTTTGCTGCTGTGTCCTTTCCTCTTTTTTGATTGCTTTACTGGTGAATGGCTGCTGCCTATGCAAACCTGTATGGCTTTGGGATGGTGACTGCGAGACCAGTCTTGGAGCCCCTGACCATCTCTGCAGCCCTACCTTTCTCCTCCTAGGGTCTTAATTTTAAATTGGCTCAACCCAACTCTGTCCTTGTCAGGAGACTGCCTGGCCACAGAGCAGTCCAGCAGCCCTCCACCACTCTTCTCACTCCCACATCACTTCAGAAAGTCAGTGTGAGAAATCTTTACCTCCAGCATACGGGCTAGAGCACCAAGGGCCAAGCCACGCTGTCACATTGCAGAGGTAGGCACAGCAATATTTCCCCAGCTGCCACCTCTGAGCTGGGGAGATGCCGGCCTCTGGCACAGCCCATCCAGGAACAGGAACTGGTGCAGGAGGGAGCATGGGAGCAAACCGATGGGTGCAAACTGCTCTGGGGAGGAGAGTTGGGGAGGGATCTGACCTGGTGGGGAAAGGAGAGGACAGTAGCCATCAGGTGTTTGATAAGAGCTCTTCCTGATGAGGCTTTGGGAAGATGTTTTGCAGCACTGTTTGCAGAGCTGGCTGAGAAACCTGCAACGTGCCTGAACTTGAAACCAGGTCAGCAAAACACCTAAACCGAGAGGCTTTTTGGCACAAGCAGGGTGAGGGCGTTACACTTCACCCCTGCAAAAAAAAAGAAAAGGCAATGAAGCTCGATGGGGACTCTTCTGGGGGGAGGTTCAACCGACTATCCATTTTCTTTGAGGGAGAAGGAATAATCAAAAAACCCCAAACGACAGTCACTTCAGCTAACCCACAGAGAAGAACCAAACTACAGCAGCGTGGGGGCAGGATTTTAGACCTTCTCTAGTGTGTGGTTATATATCACTCCCAGAAAAGCTTCACGCAATGTGTGCGCGTGTTCCCTGCAGTTGTCATCAGCAGGGCTGTGGTACTGCTTGTATGTGGTACTACCTGTGCTAGATTTCCTTGTTAGATGGTTTTGCACTTCAGTTCAGGGTAGTGCTTTGTAGATAGAAATCCTACCTCTCTGCTTTGCCTGCTGGCAAAGCAAACAGACTCCTGTCCCCCTGTGTCACAGAAAACATGGCTAGAAGGACCTTGGACATCACAGGAAGCCCAAAATCCATCAGGTTGGACAGAGGGTCTGTTCAGCTTCTAGGTGGTAATTATCTATGTTGCTTCTGTGTCGCTTTGTGCACTGCAGGGAAGATGAGCACAGAGGATGCTGGCAATAGGACGTCTCCTGCCCCACATCTCTTTGGGCTTCTGGTTTCGACCACCAAGCTCATCCCACCTAGTCCCACATCCCCTGAGATGACAGACACTCTGCCTGTCATCATCGTGCTCGTCTGCATCTTACTCATTCTGGCAACATTCCTCATCTTTTTCACCCTCTGCAAGCCAGCAGGGCTGGACCAGTCCCACTTTGGGCCCCACGAGTGCATGCCCCATCACCTGACAGATGCCAGCGAGCCCCAGCTAAGGCTCTGGAAGCGACTGGGCTCCCTGCGCCGCTCCATCAGCACCTTCAGAAGGAGTTGGCCGGTGTCCCAGAGCCAGCTTGCCTGCCCTAGGAGCTCCCACGCTAGCCAGGATGATGATGTCATGGAGTCCACCAAAATGTGATCCTGCTCTGGGGGAACTAATGCACCCCGCACTGCTACTCTTCCCCAAGCTCTTGGTTCAAGCTCAGTTTCACCCTCAAGCAGCCCCTGGTATCCTGGGCATCTCGGCAGAGCCCGTCTAAGCAGCTCGTTTCCAGACAGTTGCTCTGCAAGGCGACAGGAGATTTTGCTCTTTCAGGTTCCCAAATGCTTTCCAGGTTACTGTTTCCTGTCAGGAAAGGTGGAGGCATACGAACTGCACCCACACGCAGCTATCACCAGGCAGTCCAAAAAGTAGTGCTGCATAATTTCTTTTGGAAAACACCGTGCAAGTTGCAAGGCACCTGAACAAACAGCCTGGGCGAGAGCAGAGTGACCTGGCTGCCTAACAAATACAGCCTTGAAGGGAAGCATCCTGGGGCAAACACTCTCCACAAAAAGCAATCCTCAGCCAAGACTGCGCCCAAAGATGTGCTCCTGAGCAGGTAGAGGAAGGCTCATGCCCTCCGTGTGCTGCACGGTTCCTGTCTACCCCCTCCCCATGCAACAAACAAGCCATGGGTTGCTGCGGTTGGTGCTTGGAAGGATGCACGTTACAGCCATCTGCTGGAAACTTGCTTCAATAAAAGAGCAGTGGGAGCAGGTAAATGTGCCTGTGAATTCATTAAAGAGGTCTGTCGAGGCTCGCAGCCACTGCCAGCTTGGAAAGGCATGGCACAAAGCTGAGCCGCTCATTTCTGCTGGGAAAGGGTACAACAGCCAGCAGGCAATCTGATGTGCTTGAAAGAATCAGTAAGAAAAAGAAAAAGTGGTTTATTTCTTTCAGGTCTACAGCTCATGCTATGTTCAGCCACTGAGTTTACCCCTTTGGGTGAAGACTCGGTGCCTGGTGAGGACCCATGTTGAACACCAACCCCCATCTCTCTGGGTTTCATGTGGCTTCTGACCCTCGAAGGGTGCAGATCTGCGTCAGGACCTCCCTGGGCTGCCTGGGAC
>NW_010429868.1:122555-129421 GCF_000710305.1 Buceros rhinoceros silvestris | reverse complement strand
TCCTGCTCCCCTCTGGCCCTTGGCTGCCTGACTTTCAGAGAAGAGGACGGGGAAACCTCCAAAAGCTCTCTTGTTGCCATAGGGGTGTGGGGATGGATTTGAAGGGGAGACTTTCAGTACGAATGGTTCGCTTCTAAAGGTATAATTTAAACTAAACCCAGGTGATTGCCCATTTCCAGTTCCCTCTGACTTTGTTCTGTGGAAACAAACTTCCCCCAAATACCTCCATCCTTTGCCACAGACTGCCAAAGGCATCCTCCTCGGATGCCTGACTCCAGAAACAGGCGCCATGCTACGGGCACTATGTACACCGTGCCATGGCACAACAGGTGATGAAGAGCCGCAGGAGCTCATGCTTGGGGACCGGCTGCCCCGAGTACTACGCACAGCTCCCAGCAAACCTTTGTTGCTAGAGGCAAAAGGCTCCTTTCTTCTCTTCCAGTGACTCACCCTGCCTGTGAGAGCCAGGGACAAAGCTGCCCCTTTCCCCATGCCAGGAGAGGTATTCAAGGCAAGAGGAACCTTCCCAAGGCCCTCTGCAAAAAGCCTTTGGTGCCCGCTCCAGAAGAGCCCTGGGTTTGAAGGGATGCTGGAAGCCCTCGGAGGCTGAGTGAATGCCCACATTCATTCAGCGCTCACTGAGCCATTCAGTTCTGCCCACCGCTCCTCAAAGAGGAACAATAATGAAAGCAAAGTCCTAACACTTCTCTCCCTCCATCCCCCCCTCTCGCAGAGCACCTCTTTGCATGTGCTCTTCTCCCTCCCCTTGAGATCTCTGCTCTCAGCCCCTTCGCTGCTGGGAGGAGGGAGAAAGTGGAGTCACAGCCAGACAAAGGGGCCTTGCCAATGCAGGCCCTGGATTTGCTTCTCTCACCTCCTGCAGAAGTGGAATGAATTTCTCATTTTACCCTTGTGCTTTGCTGTCTTCTCCCAGGTGCTCACAGCCTGGGTTAGCAAAGGAGCAGGGGACCGCACAAGCAAAAAGTCATCTTGTGCTGGCCCAGGGGAACAGACTGCCAATGGGGAGAGAAAATCTCCACCCTGGGCTTCCTGCAGCTCACAGCCATGGTGCCAGGGCACGGAGAGCAGGCAACCCTTTGCCCACCTAAGGGCCCCGGCGGAAGAAAGCCACGTGCCTGCACTATGCTGCTGGCGGCCGGGATGTCTTCAGGGACGCTGACTTCATAGCTGCTCTGAAGGAAGATGGGTCGGTTGTCATTGACATCCAGGACGGTCACGTACACTGTGGCAGTCCCAGTGCGCCTGTTCCCCGTGGGGCCATTGTCTGTATGGAAGAGAGAGGCAAGCGGGGGTTGGTCCCCTCCATCTCCTCCTTGCACAGGTGGTGCTCAGCCTTTGGCTGCTAAAAGTAACAGGTCCAAAGCTTCTGAACTAAAATCCTCCATCTTTTCTGCACATTCTAAATCTCACACTGAAGGACGAGGCTTTTTTTCTGCCTATCTTGAAAGAAAAAAGGAAAAGCCGGAGTGCCTCCAAGCTCTGCCATGGAGCCACTGCCCAATGAGGCTGGAAAAGTAACTGGTTGCTAAAGAGGATTTGCGACTCCATAGTCTGAGAGGGTGAGGTATGCTGGAAGACACTGGTGGAGGTCAGGGAGATGAAGACGGGCAGGTGTCTAATTAGTCTTCTGTAGACCTAGTTCAGCTCACAATAAAAGAGCACCAGGACTAGTTAATGTTCAGTAGATAAGGACATGGCAGCACGCCTGTTGGTTTTACCACAAAGGATGAGGCAATGGGGAACGTTGGTTGGGTTTGGTTTTTCCAACATGCCAGATGCAAGTGAGCACTAAACCCACTCTGCTGGGATCTGGTGACCAGGAAAACGCAAGCAGCCTGATACCCTTCGGAGGGGCAGAACGGACCTTTTACTACTTGGGATCCAGTCCTGTGTGCCCAGCCGGTGGAGCATCCCTGCTGCTGATCCCATGGCACCTGCAATACTGTGCCCTCGAGATTTCTGACCAGGCCACTTACTCCTCTTTTCAAAAGGGATGTCCAAGACTTCTGTAAACAGGCATGTCATTATAAAACTCTGGGGATGATGGCCAAGAGGCGTTTGGCACAGGGGCCCTCTGCCCGTGCCAGGTGGCTCCGGATTAATCAGCAGCCACTGAGCCAAGGGCCAGCTTGGCATTAGGGGAATGATGCAGCGGTGCTGGCACTTCTGGGTGGATGTCTGCCCTGGGCAGCATGGAGCCTCTTGGGAATGGGGAGGGGACAACCTTGCCCTCCCTGTAAAAGTCACGGTGGAACTGGGATGTATTAATGCACCTGGGTTGTGAAATGCTAACAGAAACACAGGCTCTGTTTCATAGAGCACCTCAAAGGTTGTTGCCTCTCTGCTGCTTTTCCAAGGCAGCTTGGTATGTGCATGGTCACCTCACATGGCAGCTGTCCCATGGGAACGGTGGGAAGTCCTTACCAATGGCCTCCAGGATCAGCATGTATGATGCCACGGTCTCCCTGTCCAGACTCACGACTGTCCTGACCACTCCATCCCTGAAGCCGACACTGAATTTGCCATCCTGGTTCCCACCTGCAGCAAAGGACAAGGACCAGGTTATCTGTTGTCTGGATACGGGGAGCAGAGCCCACACTGCAGGGGATGCTTCAGCCTGGGCGCGGGCTCAGCCCAGCCCTGGAAATCTCAAGAGCTCAGCCTGTCCTCCTGAAGGGCTGTGTTTTACACAGTGTTTGAGCAAGGCAAGCGTAGGGCAAGCTTGTACCTCGTCCCAGGCAAAGCTGCTCTGTAGCAAAAGTGGGCGAGCGCCTTCTCTCTGCCACACCGAACACCGCGCCTGCCTCACAGCGCAGGCACGGAGCGACGGTAACAGGAAAAGCTGAATCATACGAATGTCAGCTCATTTCCGGAGCGCTTTGGAAGCAAACTGAGTTCACTTTGCATGTGGCCTGTGGTACCTGTGGGACAACATACACCTCTTCTCATGCGGGGGAGGTTGGAGGGGCTGTGAGATGAAAGCAAGGCTGCTGTTGTGAGAAAAATTACTCCATTGACACTTCTATTTCTGCCCTCTTCCTGAGGGCTAAATGTCCCACGTGCAGTTTGCAAGTCAAAGCGTGTGCAGGGAGTTCCCCGGCCTCCTGCTCCAGCTGCTGTGTGAGCCAGGCACTATCGCTGCCCGCCTACTGCCTGCCTACCCAAACCCACCTGCGCGCCAGGCTATGAGATGCCCTTCCAGCCCTAAATCTGCGCTGCATGAATACCACCCCAGTGGTGTAAATCCCATCCTCATGCTTTTCCTGGCTGCATTGCAGCGGTGGGAGAGGGCAGGGGATGCTGCGAGGCAAGGGTTCACCCTGAGTGGGACAAGGAATAGCAGCGAAGCAGTCAGCGAGGCAGGAAGCCGAGCAGGCTCTTCGGCAGAGGGCGATGCTGCACAAGGTTTAGAACGCAGCGCTGATGTGCAGAACACCCCAGCCATGGTCCGGGGCAGCCTGCTCCTTTCCACAAGCAAAGCTCCCCTCTGCAGCTTTTTGCAAGGGGTTCCTACCTGTGATGAAGTAGCTGAGCTCAGCATTCAGCCCAACATCAGCATCTGTGCAGTTGAGCCGGACCACTTTGAAATCCCGGGCCACGTTTTCAGGCAGCGACACGTTGTAGACGGCTGGGAAGAAGGTGGGGTTCTCGTCGTTCACATCCAGAACTGAAAGGGGGAGCAGAGCTGAGTACCCTTCTAGAGCTGCCCCTCCTCTAGATGCCAGGCTGATGTCCACCATGCTCCCAAAACCACCTGCCTGCTGCTCTGAGCATCCTGGGAAATGCTCTGCTTGCTGCTCCTTGCTGCCTGTGTGGTGCTGCAGACTGGCTGTAAGGACTAAGTCCCACAGCTGCAGGCTCTATTTGGAGCCTGTGATACATCCAGACCACCCCACTCATGTCCAAAGAAACCCTACATAACTGTGATTAAAGTTACTGTTTGCATTTCTCATTTCCATCCCCGTTCAGATGAAAATCTGTGGCTTAAACCTAAGCTCAGGATTTCCTGGTGTATGACAGAGGGCTCTGGAGTTACAGGACTAGAAACTTCTTTTTTCCAAACCCAGGTGTGAGAAGAATCCAGGGTCATTTTATTTCCAGATGATGCTTATCCCTAAGCATGAGGCTTGTGTGAAGCCAGTCAATAGAAATTAAACACAGACCACACTGAAGGGTCTCAGTGTGTCTCCTATATAAACCACATCTCCCTCCCGGTGTGTCCTTGTCATCCATCTTTTTGGGACTGGAGGGGGCTCTGTGGCTGGGAAGGGGTTGGAGATGGTCTTGGTGCACCCACCTTTGACAGTCAGGGTGCTGGTGGAGCTCTTGGAGGGCGCTCCAGCATCACTGGCCACCACCCGCAGGTAGTACTCGGCAATCCTCTCCCTGTCCAGCACAGCGGTGGAGGTGACAAGTCCACTGGTGCTGTTGATGACGAAATCCATGCGGGGCATCCCCACCTGCATGCGGTATGTCACCTGCCCGTTTGGACCTTCGTCCAGGTCAATGGCCACCACCTGGTGGGGAGAGGGGAAGGAAGGGGTGAGCATGGGAGAGCATGATCATCTTCTGATGATGAAAATCACAGTACATAAACCACAAGCATTTCTTTGCTCCCAGGGATGCTGAACAAAAACAAAGAGGCCTTGGAGCATCCCCCCTGCCGGGAGTGACCACATGGGGTGGGATGCCATGATCCTTTCTGCATCCCCTGTTGTCCTGCTAGAGGATGGAGAGGATGGAGAGGATATATTGCTAGCCTGCTTTACAGAAATGATGGCAGCGCCAGCAGCAGCTCCCGGTGTGGGGCATGATGGCAATGCAACATGCTCACCTGGAAGACAGAGGAGCCTGTGGGAAGGCCCTCGGCGATCTCAGCGGCAAAGGGCAGGTTTTGGAAAGTGGGGTCGTTGTCATTCAGGTCCAGCAGGTTGACAAACACTGTGGCACTGCTAGTAGCTCGCAGGGGTGGCCTCCCGCCTGCAGAGCCAGGAACAGAGTCTCAAGGTGAATGCCTCCAGCCATTTCCAACCCTCTCTCCCAAACGAAGTCCTCACTCCCTATGCAGACGGTAGTGCAGGGTGGGGCTGCCCCCCAAGGCACCGACCTGTCCGTGTCACCCCTTGTGCTGCAGCCTGGCAGCGGGTGTGCAAGGCAGATCAATGGCTACTGCATATGCAGCTGGAAAGCAAAAGCAACACCGGTCTGTGCTTATCTTGGTCTTTTTGGTGGGACAGGTGGGGCAATCGCTTTAGCACAGCGCAAGGTGATGCAGAGATCGAAAGGGACAGAAGTAAGGTTGTATGGAATCATTTAGGTTGGAAAAGACCCTTAACAACATCTAGCCCAAGTGTAAACCAAACACTGCCAAGTGCACCGCTAAATCACGATGCCTAAGCGCTACGTCTACACATCCTTCCCTTGGCCTCCAGGCTGGATAATAAAAAATTATCTTCATGTCTCTATCTTTTTCCTAAAAAAGTTTCCCTAAGATGCTATTTCCAGAGAAAAATGCTTTTCACCCCTTGGTCATCTCTTTTACCCCCACCTGCTCAACTGACTTTCCCCCGATACTGATGGAGCCAGACTGAGAAGAGGGGGAGTTTCTGCCTCCCAGGCTCATTGTCAGGGCGGCTACAGAAATGACTGCACTTGTATTTTGAAGGTTTCTGGTTTGTTTAAGCAGCGGGTTTTAACCTACTCTCATTTTTTAACCTCAAAAACAACTTTGCAACTTATTCTCAAAACAGGAAAAAACCTTCATGACAAAGGAAAAATCAGGCTCAGAAAACTTCAATTCAACACTGAACCCCATCGCGGGGTGGGACTGGAGTGGAAGGTGAGGAGGGTGATACTCGCACCCGAACTCCAGTGATTTCTAGCTACAGAGGAGCAAGAAAAACCACCATGGCAAAGAGGAGCGGGATGGAAGTGGAGCTTACAGTCAGTGACTGACACCACAATCCGCCGCATGAGCTGGGCTTCCTGGGCGTTGGGGTTCTCGCGGTCCAGGAGGACGCTGGTGGTGCGGATCTTGCCCGTGGTGCTGTTGAGGCTGTAGAACTTGTTGGGGGGTCGGATGCTGTACACCACCGTGCCGTTCTCCCCCAGGTCTGGGTCAATGGCCACCACCTGCCATGGAGAAACAGCAAAAATTAAAGCAGTGATGGGAGTTAACTCCTGGTGCATCCCCATCTAGATTCACCAGTGTCTAATATCGAGGCTGAGCTCCATAGCAAGTTTCCCCATGACAGCATCAGCAAGGAGTTCTTCTCCACACAGCTGTATATTTTCACAATACCTGCAAGGATTTTGTACCCTCAAGACCTCTGCTGTGGGGTTAAATATCACCAAAATTGGCCTGCAAGGTAATGGAGTGGCAAGACAGACACGAGCACACAGCAATCAAACAGGATTTTCTCCTTTTAAATAAAACCAGACAGAAAACAAGTGCCTGTCAGAAAAACAAAATGAACAGGACAAAGAGGCAGGCAGAGGAACTTGTGCTGCCACATCAGAAATGCTGGAAATAATTCACTGGTGGAGTTCTCCTCCACACCAGACAGTTTGTGCTTTACTGTTCTCCCCATGACATTTTTAATTACAGGGGATATTTACATTAAAAACCCCCCACTTCATTACACTCTAAACTTCTCCAGCTCCTGCTGCTTGTCCTGCAGCTGAATTTACATTGTGTCGGTGACACTAATTATTTTCCCAGCAACTAATTGGGATGTCAAAGGCAAGATGACTTCAAGTAGGCACCGAGCAGCGGAGCTGGTGCCACACAGAAGAGAGAAAAGGGTTGTGCTCTGGCTTGGGCTGTGCTGCCAGACCTTTCTTCC
>NW_010429868.1:119960-122458 GCF_000710305.1 Buceros rhinoceros silvestris | reverse complement strand
CTCTCCCCCCCCCCCCCCCCCAACTCTCTTTCTTTTGCAGCCTTCCTCCTTATATGATTTTGTGGATTCTCTTCACTTTTCCCTCATTTATTTTCCGTTCCGTGCCCGTCATTTTTCTCCCGGTGTGATGGAGTACAAGCCTCCCTCTCTCCTTCTCTTTTATTTCACCAGAGGGACTTGAAAGGCTGTTAATCAATGTCTTTCAGAGAGGTCCTTGAAGGAGGTCGCAGGCGAGGCTAACAAAAGGAGAATTTGGCCAAAACCAACACAATTTGGGGAGAAAAAAATTCCCATCAGAGAGGAGAAACACGTGGGACAGGCAGCAGTGAGGAGGCTCAGGAGTAACCTTTTAAATGGATTCCTGTGAGATGGTGGTTGACTGGAGGTGACACTTGTTAGGAGGTGGCACCAGTTAGGAGGTGACTCCCTGCTCCAGCCAAATGGGTGACAACCTCGCCGAGTGAAAGGAATAATCTTTTAGCACAACAACCGCCTTCTCTCACACGTACTGTGGTGACATCTGAGTTGGGGGGTGTCATTTCCACCAGGTTAATGAAGTATGGCTCGTCTTTCCATGTGGGGTAGTTGTCATTGATGTCCAGCAGGGTGATGTTCACCTGCAAGAGAGCAACCAAGCCACTCTGCATCAGGCAGTACTTGTTTCTGGGGCAGCATGGCTTGTCTCCCTGGATCTACAGCAGCACCAGGTACCTGACGCATGTTCACCCTCTGGAAGGAAAACCCGCAGAAAACCAACATACTGCACCATCTCAGTCAATAGCTCCTTGGCATGTCGCACCTTGGGCTGGCTCACGAGTACTGGTTATCTTCCAGTTAAAACAACCACAGGGGCACGAGCTGTGTTTTCAAGCAGCTGCTTTGCTGGGGGTGGTGGGGGAGGGGATGCAAATCGGTCGCGGTGGAGGGGGTGAGGGCACAGCGGGAGTGAGGAAGGAAAAAAACGAGTGACTTATAAAAAGTAGGAAAAAAAAAAGGAATAAATGAGAAATTGGAAGAGGTTATAGTAACAGGATGGGAGGTGCAAAGACAAGAGCATGGGAGAGGTTGGTGCCCTGAAGTGTTACCTATCTTCATTTTCAGTGTGAGAAACAGCATCTAAGTGACAGCAGCGAGTCTGTGGGATGCATCCTGTTGTCTGTGAGTCTCTCACCTTCCCTCATGACCCCTTTCAATCCATCCTGTGAGTCTCTAAAGGGGCCTGAGGGAAGAGCTGCAGTTCAAGGGAAGGGGAGCAGAGGGGCAGGAGGGAGACCCTGCCACCTGCCACCCCACACAAGGTGTCTGGGTTGAGGTTCTCCTGAGGTTTTCAGTTCTCCCAAGTAATCAGGCTGAGCTGCTGCTGCCACCCCGTGGTAGAAGAGGCAAATCTGGACACCGTAGTCTCCAAGGATGTGTCCCCCCAACCCGGTTCCAGGCCAAGTCATCAGGGTGGTTCCTGGGGAAGTTTGGTGACCCACTGCTCCCCTGAGCACCCCAGGTGTTTGTTCATCACCCAGAGACCTTGCAACTCCTTATTCCCAGATCAGAAACGATTTTAGGGAACAGCTTTGAGTCCTGGGTGTGTATCTTTGCTAATGATAACAGACAAACTTTACTGAGCACCCACTTCTCACCGAGTTTTAGTATTCTTTAGCTTTTTAGGAACCATGATGCTTCTTTTTTTTTTTTTCCTAATTGCAATCTCTGTGGCAAAACCCTCGTTTTGTCTGTCAGTAAAGTTGTAAGGAGAACATCATTTCATCTGGAGCCCCACGGGAACCCAGCATCTGACAGGCCATATCGTTGCCTGGCCAAGACTACCATGTGCCTCT
Source organism: Buceros rhinoceros silvestris (assembly GCF_000710305.1). Lineage (NCBI taxonomy): Eukaryota > Metazoa > Chordata > Aves > Bucerotiformes > Bucerotidae > Buceros > Buceros rhinoceros. Next base: position 120,626 of record NW_010429868.1, on the reverse strand, counting down.
GGGAGGCCCCATAGGTAGCTTCTAGTCTGCTACCTGGATCATACACCTCCTGAGGGCCCTCAGCAGTACTGACCACTATTTTAGGGGTCTCCTTGTTACAAGCACAGTATTTCTCTACATCACCCTCTGCTGCTTGGGGCATCTCACCTGCAACCCAAGCATCCCAACCTGAGCATCCCAGGAGCAAGAGCACCCAAATGTTACGAAATGTTCATACCAGTGTGGTGCTACGAGCAGTGAGAGATGGATTCTGGGCTTTTGACCTTCTGATATTTCCCAAGACTTTCACAAACTCTTTGCAAACATGGGTCTCCCTGATGTCTGCAAAGGGCAAGGCAAAGCAGTAGGTTTCAATCTACAGTACAATGGCCTGCACCTCCACCAGAACATTCTGAGGAGCCCAGGCATCACAAACCGTTTGGAAACCCTGAATCCAGGCAGCATGTGAATAGTAGTTATCAGGAACAACTGAGCGTGCCTGCAAGCTCTCCAACTAGAGCGTTTTCTCAAGAGGTGTGAACAAAGGGAGCCGTGCTGCGGGTGGAATAGGTACCCATTACTGTCTTTGCACAGAAAGCTGGACACGTAAAGCTCTGGAAGGTCAAGTGGCTCCTGGGTGAATGGCTTGCCAGGGACAGGAGGCCCGCTGCAAGGTCTAAACACGGA
>NW_010429868.1:112815-119888 GCF_000710305.1 Buceros rhinoceros silvestris | reverse complement strand
AGGTCAGGGGGCGCCGGGGTGAATGGCTTGCCAGGAACAGGAGCCCAGCTGCAAGGTCTACACAGTGAACAGTCATGCTGCAAGAGTTGTGAGAGCAGTGGGGGCAGCTCAGAGGGCAAACACCAACGTATGCTCTTCACCCATGCACCCAGCTAAAATTAAACACTGGTAGCATGGGGATCTGACGCATCAGTGCCCGAGCAGCCCTTCCTGATGCCAGCTGCAGGTGAGCACTAGTGGCTCAAGGTGATGCGAATTGCTCCTTCACACACTCACCATAGCAATGCCTGTCTTCTGGTGGTGGCCCACGCCTCCATCCACTGCCCGGACAATGAGGATATATTCAGATTTGGCCTCCCGGTCCAGCAAAGACGTCGTCGTGATTTCTCCTGCAGCCACAGGAGATGAGAGGGGTATGAGAGAGGTCGTGTGGCGAACAGGGACACTGGTGAAAAAAGGATCCTTCACAAATGAGCCCTTTCCTCTGATTCAGTTTGAAAGAGATGGACCCTGGAAGGGTCAGCTTGTCAGCAAGCTCCTGCAAACTTCACGTTGTGTTTTCCTACGGGAGACTGTGTAATGACTGGCTGCAATCCCTAAGGCTTGTTCCTGTCCATAATGAACAGAAAAAGATGCCAGCAAGGGAAGCATCTGCTAGGCAGCAGCTCCCTGGCTAACACAAGCCCTTGCAGCCAAAGCCTTTTCTCAGGTGTCACTCCCACCAGGAGCTGAGCTTCCACTGATGCCTCTGCCAAAGCTCTCATGTGACTGAGCAAGTGCTGGTGGCTGAAATCTGGTGAATCCCTTAAATCATGTTTCTCCTAAATAGGCTACTTGGGACTGAGGAGGGAAGGGCAGAGGAAGGAGTGAGGGTGAAAGAGGAAAAAGGATGGGAAGAAAACCAAGGGAAATTCTGAAGACGGAACTGAAAGGAAAAAAGGAAGGGCATGTATGGAGGCTCACCTGAGCGAGCATTGATCCGAAAATGTGAGGAGCCCTCCAGGGAGTAGATTATAGACTCCTGCCCGTACTCCCTGGACCGGTCCATGTCCGTGGCATTGAGGAACAGCACCGTGGCTCCTTGGTGAGAGGCAGAAACGAGGGTTGAGATAAGGCATTCACAGTCTGGAGGGGCTCTCACCAGGTGGTCCCACACCCACCTCAAACAGGTCATTACCCAGCCAAGGGGTCCCCTTCCTTGCATGCACAGTGGGGCCAAACCCCCGGACTCCAAAGCTATGAAACTCTGCCAGGCCCCAAAATCCATCACCACCCCACTGTGGCTGTAAGACCCCCAGAGCCCTTCTGCTAGCCTGAAGAAGGAGCAGGCCCATGGTCCGTACCTGCCATGATGTCCTCCATGACAGTTATAACATAAGAGGGCTTGCTGAACTTGGGAGGGTTGTCGTTTTCATCCTGAAGCAAAGAGAAGGTTGACATGCTGGTTGGCAAATAGGCAAAACGGTCAAGTAGCTGCAAAAGCTCCGTTTTGGGGATGCTCCTGGCCAACTGCATCTCAAGATGTGACCAGCAGAAAGCATCAGCTTGGGGAAGATGGCCTTAGGGGTAAGGCACCAGAGGTCTGAGTATATGGTTTCATTGCAGGGGTGCCGGAGGTTAAGGTAAGTCAATTGACAGTGACTTCGCTGAGCCATGAAGTAGGGATGACGAGAACTTGCTACCCAGCATTTTGGGCAATACACAGCAGATCTGAGGAACCACTGATGTTTGCATCAGCTGCAGCCAGAGCTGCTCCTGCCTCCACTGCAAGCCCTGGGAAGACTCAAACACTGCAGGAAGCACAGAAACATCGTGCACACACCTGCTCTTCCCTCCCATGACCACAAGGCCACTGCACAGACTGGGCTGGCCAGGGGAGCTGCTGAGCTTTGTTGAAGCGGAGGAATGCTCTCGGTGTTTGCAGAGGGAGCAGCTGCAGCATTTGCAGGGGGGTAAGCTGGTTTGCATGCCGATGTTCTCCCTCCAAGCCTGTCTCTGCCAACAATGATGTCCAGCCTGGTGAAACCAGGAAGGAGCAATTGTTCGAAACATCCCTTAAAACAGATTTCAGACCAGTTTAAAGCTCCCCCAGGAGGGCTTTAAGTGCTGTTTAAACAATGTTAAGAATCTGCCTTAAATGAACCAAACCCAACCACCTACTGGAGCTGCCAGGACATTAAGCCACTGTTACGGACTTTGTGACTTCCCTGGGGCTGCTCTGGAGATGTTTTCTACCTGGAGACCACTGATGGACCTGCAGGCTCAGCTGCTCCTGCTGCCACTGAACTTGATATTGGAGGCAATTTCACGTGCCAACGATGCCTATCGTATGGCAATTAAATTACCATACTCTGCTCTTGTTGCTGGAAGCAGGTGGTCTTTAATCAGGCTTTGGATCACTCAGCTTTCATCACGCCTCCTCTGAGGGTAATGAGGAAATTGCTGGCTGCCCAGGGTGCTGTCCTCACATCCCTCATCCTCCTTCTCCTCCTCAGCGAACTGGGCTGGAGTCATTGCCCCAAGGCAAACCCAGGAGGTCTGGGCAGGTTAAAGGCAAAGAAAATGGAGAGACTGAGCATGCATCCACACACCACCTGCAGCCAGACCAGGCTGAGCTGTGCCACGATCCAGGCTGGGTGGATGCAAGCCAGAAGAGATGCTGTGCCATCTCGTTAGTGGTCCTGAGTTGATCAGGCTGTGCCCAGCACTGCCATGGCCCGGCCAGCCAGCTCCCAGGGAGTCAGGGGCTCGCTCCCGGGTGGCTGCTCCACCTGGCTGGAGCTGGTGTGCACCTGCCTGCACAGCAGCACATGGCTTTTCTACTTGAGAAGGACATTTCCCACTTCAGCTACAGGAACTCACACCTTCCTGTGTGCCTCCTGAGGCACCCACAGCGATGGTAGGCAGGATCCAGCACGCTTCCTCTGCTCCCACGGGAGAGGGCATTTAGCTAACCAGCTAAAACCAGCTTCCCATGTTCCCCTGACCCTCAGTGTTCCTCCCTATACCCTCGCCCTCAGACAGCCATCATATCGCCTCCAGGGATGCTGGGAATCACAGATGCTCACACTAAGCACACAGCTCCCTTTCCTCCAGACGTATGCATGCTGTTAGTCACTGCCTCATCGCCCTGAACAGGGTGTCAGCGGCAGGGAGCGAGGCAGAAACTTATTAGTGGCGATATTTCCCCGGATCCTGGCGTGGTGCGTACTATTAGTTCTGATTCGCCGGCTCCCTCTACAAAAGCGTATTGTCCCCTAATGGGAAATCTACAAGGCGAGTTTGACTTCTTTATTAAAAACCAACAACCAAAGGATGAAAAAAAATTGCCTTCCTCCACACTCGCTCTCGTGCTGCCTTTTCACGGCTCTTGTTCCTCAAGTGCCTTTGTGAAACGCTTCCTCCTCATTTTCTTCTTATTTTCTGCCTTCCCCCACCCCCGCTCTTTTTCCAGTCGAGAGAAAAGCCCTTTGGTTGAGAGTGGGAAAAGTGACAGCTACTTAAAACCCACCAGTGTACAGACTCAGCCCGGAGTAGATGATCCACTGAAGTGCGGTCTTTACAAAGAGGTGTTTATGCTGTCTAAAGCACAGTGTGGGAAGGATGTATTTAGTCCCCACTAACCCCCCCAGCACTGCCTTATTCCCCCTCTCCTGAGCATGGTGATGGAGCAGGAGGAGAGGCACATTCATGGGACTTCATTCCCATCCTACGGCACTGCAGACTTTATCTCCTTTGCCTTCCAAGAGTGACGCTGCTGCCAGCCCGGGTTAGATCCCATCACCACGAGACTGACGGCTTATCAAGCAAACTGTCTCCATCGTTGATACCTCCCTCCAGATGTCCTCGAACCACAATGTGCCTCAAAGTGACAATGCAATCTAATCTTCCCAAGGAATGCTGCCATGCTTTACCTCTGCCAGCAGCAACCTCTCCTCGAGGGGATTTGCAACTCTGCCAGCACTTGGGATGCACAGCAAAGCCCGCAGCCCAGCCAGGACAGCCAGTGTTGGGGAGATGAACAAGCAACTGCCCATGACTGATACACATCCACGGGGTGGGATGGTCTTGCTGAGTTATTGCTGAATTAAGAGCACTGCTAAGCACCAATAGGCAGGGAAACCACAACAGGATGGTTGGGCACTGTACTTACAAACACCTCGATGGTGATGGGGACGGTGCTGTTGAGTGGTGGGTTGCCGGCGTCTTTTGCCATCACAGTCAGGTAAATAACTCCGTTGGCCACCTGCTCATAGTCTAGAGGGTGGTTCACGCTGATCACTGAAAGGATGCAAAGTGCAATGGTGAGGAGAGAATTCACACACCGAGCAGGGTGGTGGGCAGGCTCGGCGGGTGGTCCACCCACACTGTCTCCACAGGTCCAATGGTGCCTGCTTGAGGTGGCAATGCCCAAGAATACAAGTGCCACGCATTACTGAGCTCCTTGTGCTGGCACAACTCGGAGCGAGCTGTGCACCCACGGAATCATGGCTCTGCAGCACCTTGGCTCAAGCCCTGCAGCAAAGGACCACATTGCATGCGAGGTCAGGACAAGCAGAGTCGCTGCTGGAGCAGCTTCTTGAAGCTTGCTGGCACAACTGCTTGCCCAGGACCAGCGCTTACCTCCATACCCTTCTGACACTGTGATGTCAAAGTAGTCGGGGAAAGCAGACGCCTGCACAATGCTGTACGTGATCTGGTTGTTTGGAGGAGAGTCCTCGTCAGATGCCTAGGGGATGAGCAGAGAGAGTAAATGAGCATGGGAGATGTACTGGTAACATGCAACGGGAGAAATCTGAGGGGAAAGGACGTAGAGGTTGGACCCAAGGAGAGTGGAAAAGCCATGGAAGAGAATGCACTCATGAGGGCCTGGGGGTTTGTAAACTAACTTCTCCTCCTATCCTGCCTCCCAGGAAGGATTCGTGTAGTTCCTTGCTCCTGCCTCCCTGCAGCACTCATGCAGCCAGGCCCCATGGAGGGAAAGTCATGTTTGTGCACCATAGTAAAGTTTACTCTCGTGTTGAAGGAGCCAACAATCCTCCCAACCTGCCTTCCCTGCAGAGGTTCATAACTTCATCGACAGCAAACAGAGCACCTTGCCCTCAGAGCCTGCTAACTTCATTGGGCAGAGCAAGGTGATACGGAGCCAGTGCCTGTGCCCTGGGAGAAGCCCCAGATCCTGGGGATGCTGTATAGGCACAGGACTTATAGGAGAGGAGGAGGAGGAGGAGGAGGAGGAGGAAGAGGGAGGCAGCCCAAGGCTTCAGCAAAGTTGCACTTTGCAGTGAAGAAAGCACTAAGTATTTTTAGAAGGGATGCAGGAGGGATGGCAGCAGTGGTGGATGGGGACCTAACCTGCTCCCATCTCCCCACTGTGCATCCTGTGTGGAGGAGCCATTCCAGCCACTCACCCGGAGCCGGACCACCTGGGTGACGGAGGGCTCGTTCTCCCGCAGGGCTCCCAGATATGCCTCCTTCTGGAAGGTGGGGACGTTGTCATTGACATCAAGGACATTGATCCGGACACGCCCCGTCGTCTCCTCCCCACCGCCGTCCCGGGCGATGATGGTCAGGGTGTAGCGTTGTGTGGTCTCAAAGTCCAGCCGAGCCGTAAGGAGGATTACACCCATGTCCTTGTCTAGCGAGAAACTGAGGGGACAGGAAAGGAGAGGGAAAGCCCTGGTGATCACATACTGGAGACGATGTTAACTCACCCCTATGGGAGACAGCACAGTGGGGTTTTCATAAGGAATCTCACCAGCAGGACATAACAATACACTTAATTTTGATATGACTTCTTAGCGAGGTTAGAAGAGGATTCTGAAGGATCAAAGCCATGCTGGTGGTTCAGTCAACACTTACCGGTCAGGGTCATCGCTGAAAAAATAACTGACTTTCCCATATGTGCCCACGTCATTGTCTGTGGCCTGAAAAAAAAGAATTAATAAATGAAGGTATTTATTGAAATGTCACACTACACACCCTAGTGAATCTATTACATCCTCTTTAGCTCCTTCTACTCAGGTGTCAGTGGACCTTGCACGCTGCCATTTGTCACCCAAGGGGCTGGGAGCTGCCTGTACTCGCCTGGGTTATCCTGCTAGTCATCCCCAACTAGCAGCCTGCTCTACATAACAGCCCTCCATCAACATCTCTCAGCATCACTTCCCAAACCTCTGACTTACCCTGACTCACTATGGTAATATGGGAAGTTCACGTGAAATAAAGGTCTCCATGGACAATTCTCATGGGCCACCATCCTGCAACCACAGCTCTTACCGTTCCCTGCGCATTCAGGACTGCCAGCATGCCTGGGCGGTGGGGAGAGAAATAAAAACCTTTCCTGCATCAAAACTCCCCCCTAGACTATCATACAGACCAGGAAAAGCAAGCAAAGGGATGAAGACCTTGCTTTCTATGAGCAGCTCCCGCTGCCCAGCCCTTCTGGGGGTGCAATCTGCTGCGAGCCCACCCACGGTCTGAAGCCTCTCCGGATGTTGCGGTGCGGGTGTGCTGTGCCGGCTCTCAGCCAAGCCAGCTGGCGGCATGTACCCTGCTGCCAGCGGCTGAAGCTGGAGCAGGCTGGTCACGGCTAAGCAACCAGCACCTTCTGAGGAAGGTGTGTCAGCTCTGGATGAGCAAGGCAAGATTTATGCATGTTTTAAAGTCTTTTTTCTCTAATGAATATATAAAATATGCATGAGCGGCGGCAGGAAAAAGGAGCAGAAAATTTTATTTTTAGGTGAGGAAAGTGGAATACAAGCCCCAAAATATCCTTTTTCTCCCCCAGTATATTTTCTAAATGGAGTCCTGTCTGGATTACTTGGACACCAACGGGTCTGAGAAAAAGCAGGGTCAAAGACACATTTTATGTGTGGATACCAGCAAAAGGCTGTATTTTAGGACTGGCACCGAACACAACCCGTTCCTGAAACCTTCCTGATTTATTGATGGCCTTGATTACCCTTGACAGCAAAGTAGGAGCTTGAGCACATCAAGCGGCTTTACCCCCATGAGCCACTTACCTGCCACACCACGGGCAAAGGCATGAAAACTAGCCTGAATTAACTCTT
>NW_010429868.1:107414-112645 GCF_000710305.1 Buceros rhinoceros silvestris | reverse complement strand
GCTTTACCCCAGCTGAAGTGCACATGCTGGTGGAGCCACCCTTTCAGACCTACTGATTTTCCCCATTTTCCTCGCTGCTGCTGAGATGTGATTTACTTTTCATGTGCATTGCAACTGCATTCAGCAAATGCTGAAAAAATCAAACCCACCAAAATCTGCCTGTTGAGCGAGTGGCATCTGCTCCGGGAGAGCCAAGTCCCCTCTGGGGTGCATCTTGTTCCCTAGAGGACACTGTGGAGGACGCCTATGAAGAAGCCCCATCCAAGCCAGAGCCTGGTTGCTTTTCCAAATGGAAACACCTGGGGTGAGGACTCTGGGTTCTCTCTCCCCAAAAGCCTTGAGTACTTTAAGCATCTTCAGCATTGCCTAGTACAAGGTGGCCCTGGACCCCCGAGCCAGGATTTTTCCAGCCGTTACTTCTATGCCCACAACCTCTGTGAACCTCTAGGTGCCATTAATCCCTAAGTGGCTGGTGTGAGAGCAGAGCCCAGAAAGGCATTTTCCACGCACCTGGATCGGCTGGTGATGAGATAATGATTTACAGGGGGCCTGACAGTGCCGCAAAGCACAGGCAAGACTAATTCCCTTCATTTGGCCCCGTACAATTGCACTTGTAAGTGCTTATTGCGGTGACAGACAATACTGGGAAAGTGTAATTTTCTTTTGCTGGGGAAAAATATATAGGGAAGGAGGAAGGTTAAAAGAAGGTTAGCGCAGAGCTGCTCGGCATGGGAGGCGGCAAGGCCCTGGGGAGCCAAGCCAGAAGGGTGGACTGGACCCCATGCCGTTGTGGCGCTGAGCCAGCCAAAACTGCTGGTATCACAAAGCCACCAGCTCACAAGGAGCCAGGAGGCCAGGCATCCTTACTCTGCCCCGTCCACCACCTCAGCAGCCAGGCTAATTAATTACCCTGATTTACACCAGGGGAGGTGGAAGGTGATACCTGCTTCATGGCTTCCCTGGCAACTGAACCTCATGGACATAATGTAGGGCAACGGTACGGGTTACTTGAGTGTAATAGAGCATAAGCATAAAAACCAAAATGATGCACCTTCAGCATATCTAATTTTGGATCCCTGCTTGTTTCTGCATTATCAAACTTTTTCCCTCTGAGGGTAAAAAAGATGCTCAGATGCTCGAACCCCTAGGGAGGTGACACCCACACCCTTTGCAAAGCGATCCCAAGGGCTCCCCGTGCTCCCAAATCCCACTGAGCCGATGGCTTTGCAGGGCTTTCTCAGTCCCTGGGCACCAGCTGTTTTCCTGCGGCTCACCCCCCTTGTCACTGGTTCTAACCTCCCCCCGGCATGCACGCATCCACCCCTGCAGCCGGGGGAGGAAAGGCAGCTGGCTGGAAGTTTCCCGGGGTTCCACCTGGAGAAGCAATCAAATGGCTTTTACTGCTGCTCCTCTCCTGCCCAGAATATTAAAGCGGGATTTGCCCACTGGAGCCTGCAAAAGGGCAGGATGAAAACGCAGGTCCACATCTGTACTTTTATGAGCTGTCACTAGTGCAGCCCATTTCTAAAAAAACCAAATTTGTGCAGCTAAACTCCAGGAGAGTGGCAGAAAGAGGAAGCCTGGATAACCCAAAGGATTAATTTACTGAGCTGCAGCACAGCGTGCACACCCAGCACATGAATCACAGCCGCGCGAAACTACCCCCAGCCCAGCTCTCCATCCCCCAAGCACAAATATTCTGATGTCTCCCTTTCGTCCCACCAAGGGCCATCGTGTCCATCCTTCTCCGCTGGCTGGCGGACAGGCAGAGCTGGAGACGAAAGTGAGGAGCTGCCGAGTGGTTCTGCTCTCGTGGGCAAATCTGCAGGAAAGGGCATGTCGTCCAATTTGTTCAGGAAACAATAGCAATGTTTGACATGTCATCAGGATTGATGAAGCAGAAATTTACATGGGAGAATTCAGTTTTAAACTGCTCCACGGAGCTTCGCCGGTAATGGTTTTGACATTCATCATCCGCTGAGCCCCACTCAATGACTCCTTAAACTGCCCGAGATTAACTCTACTCACAGCAGCTTCAGGGAGTGCGGCAGGAGGAGCGGGGAAGAGCTAAAGAGCGAACAAGAGCCATTGGGGACAGCACAGATCCCCTGTGTGGCACCCGGGATGGTGGTCCTCCCCTCAAACCTGCTGTGCAGGGGTGAACAGCTGGAGGTCGGTTTGCTCAGAGGGGTGAGCAAATTGCATTGGAAGGAGGGTTCAGTGCAGTCTGGATGAGATGAGCTGCCGTGTCCTGCCTGCCTGAAGATGGCTCCGTCGGCACCAAGAGAGTCAGGTCCTTCCCACCTTTCCATCTGCCTGGGCTGCCGGCGCGGCTCCCAGCTCAGTTTGCTCTTGTTCACCTTCTTTGTTTTCCCTCCCCTACCTCACACGCAGAAACCAGGAAATAAAAATTGATGGGGAGCAAATTGCTTTGGCCAGAAGCTCTCTGCTTAAAAGAGTTGTAGCAGGAAAGCAATTACTGAACATCAAAAAGCTGTCAGGGTACTGGAATGACTGGGCACGAGTCTCGTCCCTCCACTGCCTGCCTGCTCCTCTGGCCCTGGTGGGTGGGCAACAGGGACGCCAAGGTACTGCTGTGCCAGTGAGACTCCTGGGGCTTGGGCCATGGGAGAAAGTAAACGGGAGGAGGATGCCCGTCTGCTTCCTACTTTCTGCTGGTTTTCTAGGAAAACGAGGCCAATGTAGTCATTCCTTGGAGCAGAATGCGCTGCCATGGGCTGCTCAGACCATGGTAGAAGCAACCCAGAGTGGGGAGCCATGAGTTGTCATCGATACACTGATTTTCTGAGCCACCTAAACCTGCATGTGTAGGACAGCAGGCACCCCTTCTTAAATGCAACTTATTGCCAACTTCAGGTCGTCGGGTAATAACAACTAACCTCTGGTACCCACCCGGACTGGAATTTGATCCGTGATTTGGGGGAGAGAAATGTGAAGGACCAAGAGCTTCCATGAGAAGCAAGCCCCAAGCTGCAAAACTGCACTGCACCAAGAAAGCCAATGGAAAAGCTAAAGTCAGTACATCCTTCCCAGAAAACAACTCTTTCACCAGCAACTCCTGCCCCAACCACGCTCGTTCTCAGGCCTTTAAGGAGCAGTTGCCTGGTGGGAGGTGGCAATCAGGCAGGAGCGGAGCAGACGGCTGGCCTGCAGCACCGTGCTGGAGCCCAGTAGCGTGATTAGCCAAGAAGGAGGGAGGTGGGATTGGGGGAATCTGGGTGATGCTGGGGTGCCACTGCCCCCGCCTTCCCCAGCAGTTCCAGGCCACGTGCCAAGCTGGGAGCTCAATCGTCACTAATGACCCCAGAGGGCTGCGCTGAACTTGGTTGAGGGGGAAAAATAGCCAATCAACCCCCCTGGGAACTGCAGAGCTTTTGCCCACCTCTTCTGCCAGCCACCGGAGAAAAAACCTGCCTCCTTGATTGTGTTTATAACAGCGGGCCCTGCAACATCAGCTCCTCATGAAGCGAGGTTAACACTTGCTTGGACGGCCTTGATTTAGCAGGGAGTCATTTGCAGTAGCCGGACTGTTGCGATGGCTGGGGAGCCGGGTTTAAAACACAAGCTGACCGAAGACAGCCCTTCAGCAAGAGACACAGACGTCTCAAGCGCGGGTTTCACTGCGCAATGTGACACCGAGAGCGTTGAGATGCCCACCTTGGTGGGTTTTACTGGAGCTCCACGTTGGAGCTGGGTGCAAGCATGCCACTAACGAACCGTATTGATTTCATATTCTCCTGTTGTCCACCTAAATGGCAAGCAGCATATCTGATAGATTAAATAACCACACAATTGCCTGGCTTGACATCTCAATCACTTTGCTGTGGGGTCTCTAATGAATTTTACAGCCCGGCAAAATGGAAGAAATTAAGATCAAAGTCCGATGGAGGAAATATAAATCCCCAATGATCTCTGAAGTATTTGCAAGAGCTCCTGGAAGTCAGTCATGCCTCCCACCATCTGCAACTCCATTTCATCCAGGTGATGAACGTCCTCTGGGGCACAGGAGGGAGAGAGGGGACAAAAGCAAAGGAGAAGGGAAGAGCTGAACTGGTCCCTGCCCAGAGATGGACACGAACATGCGGAATCCTGGCCTGGAGAAAGGGAATGGCAAAGCCCAACCTTTGTCCATCAGGAATGAAGGTAATCCACCCTGAAGCTGGATACAGCCTGTGGTTGCTCTGAGTGTGAAGCAAACCCAGCCAGAGAGTGGGCTTTTTAGTTTGTCAGCAAGGGATAGCAAGCCCAAAACACTTCCCTGCCAGGTAGAGGCATTCACAGAGAGAGCAACAGGCATGCTCCTTGTTCAGCCCAAGGAAAACTGTGGTCCAGAAGCCACAGGCTGAACTCTAGGAAGACAGCATCCTCACTCCTCAGGAGCTGGAAGCTCCGTCAGGCAGCAAGCAGCCACTTCTTATGGGTGTTTTAGGGGATGGAGAGCCTTAGCTTTGCTCCCGTGACTGGGGATACCAAAAGAGGTTTGGTTACAGGATACAGCAGCCAGCCATGAGGAGATGAAGCAGAACCTATGACCCAAGGCAGAAGTGTTCTCTGGATGGTGCCAGGGATCTCAGGATCACAGGTTTACACATCTCATGGCTTCCAAACACCCACTTTGGGTTAATTACCCTCCCCTTAACACCCCAACAGCAACTTGTCAACAGCATAAGGGGCTGCACGAGGTCATCTGTCCATGGGGTGACACTGCCTCTGTCACAGCATTGCTTCAGCTAACAGCACCCACTAGGTGCCGATTCACACAGGAGCTCTTTGCTTGAGGAAACAGCCCCAGCTGGTTTAGGAGAGACGTGGGTGCTAGGGGCATGGGGAAAGCCAGCTTGGAAAACAGATTAAAATCCTGGGAGCCGTGCTCTGTTGGGGCTCTGCAGGTGGGAATGCATGACAAGCTGTCCTTGCTCAGAGGTGCCGAGTCTGGGAGAAGACATATCAAGGTGTACATGGTGATTGCCCTAAAAGGACTGCTGAGAAGAATGTGTGAAGCCAGTGTGTTTGCACGGGAGCATCACTTTGGAAAAAATTCTCTCCATCTCCCAAATCACCAACCAAAGCTCTCAGCAGGGAAAAACCTCCCAACCCCATCTCCTACTGGGAACGCTGTGGGGAATCCTGCTTTACAAGATACAATTTGGACAGGAGCAAGTCTGCATTTGCTCCATGTTTTTCTTTCCTACCTCACGGGCTGGATTGGC
>NW_010429868.1:101927-107270 GCF_000710305.1 Buceros rhinoceros silvestris | reverse complement strand
GGAGGAAGGGGCTGTGACTTTTGTTTTGTTTTCCCCCCCCACTGTGCTTCTAGCTGTGCATTTATCCTGACAGCTCCATCAGGACAGGGACCGACTGCAAAAGCTGCAGTAAGTGTCTCTCTTCTCAGCGCTAGGGCTGTCACGATTCCTATTCCAGCCCATTTCCGTCTTACGGATTGATATTTAGATTAAAGAGATAAGCACAGCCAAAGAGCACTGGACCCTGACAGAAAGACGAGGACTTCAGATCCGTCAATCATGCTGCTACTGGGTAACTCCCTCCTCCCCTTCCCTTTATTTACAGAGCTGGATTGATAAGAATATTTAACAGGAACAAGGAGTGCAAGTATATATATACTTTTTTTTTTTTTTGAAGAGAAGCATGCAGGAAGAAGACAAGCCATTCATGTTTAAGTTTCCAGGCAATTTGGAATCATCTGCTTTGATTATTTAACCACTTACTGTTTCATGTATTTGCAGTTTTCCTCTCCTCTTGCAGATAAAGGATTCAATTTTCTTTTAAGCGGTGGGGAAATTGGAAGAGACTTTGTTCTGTTTAAGCGCAGCTGGAGCTGGAGCATTCAGGGGGGACTGAGAACAACAAGATCAATTAAGATGCTAACAGTGAGGACAAGCTGTGTGGGCCAATGGAGGGGAGAAGGGCTGGAAGAAGGGACAAAGCCCAGGCTTAGAGGACATCAGAAATTAGCCCTCCCTTCGGCATCTCCCTTCCAAGCGTGAGCCTTGACCTGGCTCTCACCTGGACCCAGGTGGGTCTCACCAGGCCATTCCCAGGCCAAAGCCTTCCCAGAAAGGATGCACACCCTGTTACTGCTGCTCCAAAGTGCGTCCGTATCCTACCTCCCTTCAGCCTACAACTGAGAGTCCTCCCAAGCCCATCCTCTGCAACACCCAGCTCTGCCTCGATGTTTGGCTGATAGTCTTTCATTACCACCTCCCTGGTGTTCATCCTCTCCAGCAAGGGCTTTCCAACACATTTTCCATTCGCTCCAAGCAGAAAGAGAGGATGGAGGCTGACCTGGAGTTCTCCCAGTGTCTGGCCATCCTATGCTCCCCAAACCCTTTGGAAAGACAGAGGATATGCAAGCTACTCCTAACAAATGTGCAGTAAGTGACTCCCTGCAGAGCAGGACACAAACAGGCTGCACAGGGACCTTCTATCCCTGAGCAAAGTTTGGAGGGTCCGTCAAATGGAAAAGGTTGAGAGCCCTGTGCTGTTCCCCATCGCGGCATGGAGGAATGCTGTCCTACTGACCTCTGACATCCCGTGAGACGATGAGCTGCAACACTCTCCAATCCTAGGGCTGGGAGAGCTCCCCAGGCACCACAGATGTGTCAGGGGGATCTTTTATCTATGGTCTATCTACAGCACAGCAAGCTGTAGGCAATCCAGGAGACTTCCGGAATGCACTTCCCAGGTCTGGCTGCAATGCTACACCTGAGGTCAGCAGTGCAAGTGAGCTAGTTGATGACGTAGTGGAGGCAGCCTGGGCTGCATCAATCACGCACTGGTGGAGTTCACAGTCCTGAGGGATACGGGTCAGGCAAAGGGAAAACTCAAGACCCTAAATTTTAGGAAAGGAAACTTCCAGCTCGTCAAGGAGTTAGTCAATAGGACCTGCTGGGAAACTGCTTTTAGGGATGAAGGAGCAGAAAAGAGCTGACAGATCTTGAAGGACGCTTTCCATAGAGCACAAGAGCTCTTGACACCCAGGTCTAAGAAATCAGTCAAGGAAGGGAAGAGACTGACATGGCTGAGTTGAGACCTGCTGGTCATACTAAAGGGCAAGAAGGAACTGCACAGGCAGTGGAAGCAGGGACAGGAATCCTGGGGAGAGTATAGGGATGCTGCCGGAGCTGAACTTGGCAAGAGATGCAAACAATAACAGGAAGGGCTTCTACAGGGATGTCAGCCAGAAAAGGAAGGTCAAAGAAAGCGTAACCCCCTCTGATGAGCAAGACTGACAAGCTGGTAAGAACAGACAAGGAGAAGACCAAGGTAGTCACAACTTTTTTGCCTCAGTCTTCACTGGCAACCTCTCTTCCCACAGTCAAAGAACAACCTGATCTAGTTGCAAGGAGTGATTCTCTCTCTCTTACCTGATTCCTGCAGAAGCTGAAGGTACACTCATCCTTGGAAGCCTTTTCATCCATCCTTTGATTTGTTAGGCGTTTCCCCACCTCCCCGCCCGCTCCAACTGGCTACATTCCTTACTCCACTCAAACTTCCCAAAAGTGAGAGTGATGCAGGCTTTCCCTCAAGGCTGGTCCACACAGTCACCATCACCACATGAGAGAGAAACACAGTGTGGGGTGAGCCCCTTGGCACAGCATCTTGACTACCAGCTGCTTAAAGCTACAGCCAGCTTCTCTGCTCAGCCTCTACAACTGCTGCCTTTTATACCAGACTATTTCTGCCCACTGCATTCACTTTTCTTCTAAGAAAGAGGAGAAAGAAAAGCTTTGGAGGTAATCAAGAAACAAAAGACACAGCAGCTATGCAGACATTAGGGGATAGCAGGTGCCCTTGGCCAAAGGGATGGAGGGATGCAAGATGGGTGAGACCTGAAGGCTGCATAGGCAACCAGAGGAGACCCTCCAAGGTTTGCAAGCAAAGCCCCATCCCACCTGTGCTGGCTATGAGTCAGACAAACCCAGAGGGATGCAACCCTCCCAGGCACCCCAAAGCCACCCTGGGACCCCTGCAAAGCTCCAAGCCAGGATGCAGGACCCACAGACCGCGGCATCCCTGCGTCCCCTCCAAACCCACGCCAGCGGCAGGCTGATGGCTGATTGAGAAAGTGATTTGCATTTTAAATAGGTGCTTATTGATATCTGCAACTCTCCATCCCAGGGTGGGAAAACTACATTATTACTTTCTTGTTGACTGGCGTTTACAGCTGGCTGGGAAGAAGGGGAAAGAAAATCAGGCCAGGATCGATTTTCCCATTCCCGATGCGAGGCCAAAGAGAGATCGAAGAAGCAGAAGAAAACTGACAGCTGGGTGGTAAAGGAGGGAAACTTTGCCAACCAAATTAAAGGTAGCCTTAATGAGGAGAGTAATGGAAGGTTAATTAGTGCATTTACTTCATTAGGCTCTTACCAACAAGGCTTCTCCCAAGGAAGTGCCGAGGCAGGGAGGGGAAAGACAAGCATCCAGATCGATGGATGTGTTGGGATGATCAGGGAGGGGACAACCCATGGAGGGCAGCCGAGAGGGACTATTCAGCAATGTAATAAAATACGTGCATACATAAACCAACGTATGTGTATATACGCAGACATACGTGTAAGAATACAAAAGCTATTGCATTTGCAAAAAAAGACAGAGGGATCTTCTCTTCCCCCACTCTGTAAAAAAATCTGAAAATTATATTCTGAAACTCAGCCAAAAAAGGTGAAGTGGTGTTTTTTTAAAGCACAAGAATGTCTTACAGATTCAGGTTGTCAAGCCCTGAGGGAACACAGGGCTTGTTTTACCTGCCTCGCTACATACAGAAAATCATTCCCATGCTGGAATCAATGCCCGATGGTTGAATTAGGCACCATGGTTTATAGTTTGAGGTCTGCAGACTGCTGCAGATGCTCAGACTATTCCTGAGGGTCTGCAAAAGATAACCCTGGAAAGCACACCAGCAGGCTGGCCCAGAAATGCCGCGCAGCAGGGCAACGTTTCAAAGTTCTGAGAAGTCTCAGCATCCCCTTCAGACATCTTGAGGGTGGTTGTCATGGGGAGAAACCCAGCACCAGCCCAGCCCAGAGGTATTTCTGGGTTTGGAGGACACCAAGGCAAGGTAACCAGCGTAACCTCACAAGAATGTGGGAGGATAAGGTCCCAGGGAGAAGGCAGTCACTAACTCAGCAAGGATTTAGGGTGAAGGTGGGCAGGCGGGTAATGTACTCCCTGCAAACCCCTCCATGCCTCCCCTTCTCCATCCCAGCCATTTGCTAGGGAATGTGGGCTGGGAGGGAGCCAGGCATCAGCCTCCCCAGCTCGCTCCTGCTTGCCAGCAGCTGATGAAGCCCACGGCTACTGATCCCAGGGTGTGCAGCCAAGCCAGACCAGGGCAAATAAAGCGGAAAGGAGGGCTCACAGAGCTAGGATTACTTTCCACACTTCCCTGGAGAACCATTTTTCTTCAGACCGTTCAAGGCAAATCAAATGCATTGTTGTGTTAAAAACGAGTTAGTCTTGGTTTGTTTAGGCTTTAATTATTTTGGTTATCGGAGCTTTTCAGGAGGACTTTGCTGTGCAGATCTGTAGTGTACGAGGAGCTTAACGAGACCTCCCACTACTTAATTCTGACTTCCCACTGGGTCATCTTAGGCCCCTTCCCCATTCCTCCACGTCTAGCGAATACATCAGCAACAGAGAGAGAGGTGCATGCCTACACCACTATGCAGGTCCCTGCCTTCTGGGAAGCTGGCACCGTGCTGACCTCAGCTCATGGCAGCTCTGTCAAAGCAGCAGCGTCCAAAGGCAAGGTCTGCAGGGGCACTGTGCTCTCCGCCCCACCCATCGCAGCACTCAGATCCTGCAGCCTTGCAAGGCAGCAGGTCCTGGGCATGCCGCATGCCCAATGTGACAAGAGCTAATACATGCTCAACACCTTCTCTGCTCTTTCCAGCCAAGCACCCTCCACCACATGTGAGGGGCACAGCTGGTGCCAGGGCCCCAGTGCTTCACTGAAAGGACAGGCGGGGATGCTGGGCTGAACCCTGCTGCTCCTTTCCCTGTGGAAGCTGGGCTGGGTCCTGGGGACCCCAGAAGCAAGGCCGTGTTTTTATAAGTTCTTCCACCCAAAACAGGTTCCCAGCTGAAAGCCCCACCTTGTGCCAATGCCTCTTCCCCTCCCCAGGTCACAGAAGAGTTCCTCATGGGAGCTGCACCACTGCTAATGATGGATCTAGGGAACCGCTTTCATACCCTCCATGCCTGGTAAAGGAAGCAGCAAAGACCTGAGTGACCAGGTCTCATGCCTGACCAGCATCAGTCCTCTTCATAGCCACTGGGCATGGGACCCTGAGGCTTTTCTTTCTGCTTCTGCCTCAGCTGGCATGCTACACGAGGGCTAGTGAATCAGCGATACTACTGCTTGTTGCCGGCATTGAAGCAGCTTGGAGCAGGATGGAGAGTAGCAACAGCAGCAGCATGGTGTCACATACCCCTTCTGATCCTGGACGCAAACAGAACAAGTGGACTGGTCCCACCAGCTCCTACTTAATCTCAGACATCACCTCCTGTCCAACACTCCATCCCACAGCAGAAGGAATTTCTTCTGGATCTTCCCACCTCATTCCCTACTCCCATGCAACGGCTCT
>NW_010429868.1:101352-101806 GCF_000710305.1 Buceros rhinoceros silvestris | reverse complement strand
CTTTCCCTGTAGAGGGGATTTGCCTTGGGAACGTCTCCATTCATGCCAGACCTCACTTCCTGCAAGGCTTCTGCTGACACAGTTAGATAGTGGTGTGGATGGTGGACCATGCCCTTTTGTTTGTCCCTTCTTCATCTGCCTATTGTTTTGTCACTCTCTGCAACAGATTTATCCTCCATCTGGTCTGAAATTTGTGGGTACTTCTCTACTCTAGCAACTCACCTTCTCCTCCAACTACTGGGTTGCTCAGCTGGGAATGACAGGGCTGAAGACCCCTCCTTCTCCGCTGCTCCCCTCAGCCCAGTAGAACGGCAGTTGTTGGGCGTGGCTTTAGAAAAGGTTGGGCCCCCTTTAGAAGGGGTTTGCTAAACCCCTCACAGGCACTGACCATGGCTACAGCTGAACATGGCCACTCAGAGCACAGTCCTTCCCCAGGGAATTCTATCGACACACG
>NW_010429868.1:90031-101233 GCF_000710305.1 Buceros rhinoceros silvestris | reverse complement strand
GATTCCTATCGCACAAAGCCCTGAGCCCTCTGCCCAGCTGCTGGCACCCTTGCTCACTGTGCCTCTCCAGGGCACAGCCTTCCAGCCCACTCCCTGCTCTTAGGAGAGCCAGCGCCCATCGAAAGCCACCACCTGCTCAGGCAGCGCTTGGCTGGGGGTGTCAGAGCCCCAGTTAATTTAGGGTGCAGTATATGTTCTTGCTGCTTCTTGTTCCTAGAAGGTATGAAGTTATACCAGCTGCCTGCTTGCTCAAGAAGTGTGAAATTCTTTCTCTGACCTTTTCTGGTATGTTATTAAAAGGCTTCATGGCCAGTTGTTTCAGAAAAAAAAAAGAAATAATATTTCAATATCTGTTGGTAGCTGGGGCAGAACTTGCCCATATCTTCAGGCTGAGCTCCGGTCACCTCCCTGCTTCATCCCAGTCTTGCAGAAGGAGTCTGTTGCTGTGCAGGACCTCTCCAGCCTGGCTTTCTCCTGCACAGCAAGGCCTGAGGCAGAGGAAAAGAGAATTTTGCATGGGGAGAGGCCGCTAACAACTGCAGAGCCCTGGACAGCCTGCTCACCCCTCTCCTTGTCCGTTGGGTTGCCATGCGTGCGTAACTCCAAACTGCAGTGATTTATGTAACAGGGCAGCCTGGAAGCTTTGACTGGAGTAAGGATTCCTCCGTGCTGGTGTCTGCAAATGCAGACATACAAGCAATCTCCGGCCTTAAGGGGTTTATCACACGGGTGAAGAGCATGGAAGCAGGAGAGAAGGCTGCCTTTGGGTGTATTGCAGGCTCCCTGCACACAGCAGGAGCTGTTCCTGTGAAGCCTGGACTCTCCAGATGTTCTCATGCAAGCAAATGACTACCTGAATCTCTATGATAAATGCCTTTCATGGACAGAATTAAACAGTCGGATGGATGAATGGACAGACAGGGAAACAGGGGGAATGCAAAATAGAGAACAAAGAGCAGACAAACAAAGTCTTAGAGGGCAGACAAGGCTGCGCCATGCCAGGGAAGTAACCAAGATTTGCTCGGGAAGCTGTAGGGGAGCAGATCGGAGCTTGTGCACCCCTGGGCAAAGGGGAAGGGGCAGCGAGTGGAAAGCAGGCAGTGGCTCTGGGTCTCTGCTGGCTGCCGACACTTCGGGTTGTTTTACAGTTGATTTATACGTGTAACAGGCAATGTTTCTCTGCTGTCACTGACATTAGGAGCTGAAATGCTGCAGAGAAGAATGGCCATTTGTCACTGCAAATGAAGTCTGCTTGCTCTTTTTTTTGCCTTTCCATTTTCAGCTGGCCAAGCAGGAGGCAGCAGGGAAAGGGAGGCAGAGGGGAAAGGGAGGCAGAGGGGAAAGGGAGGCAGAGGGGAAAGTGAGGCAGTGAGGAGCACGCCTGCTCGGCAGGGCAGGCTCACTGCTCATCTTGGGTCGCAAAGGAAACCCCCTCTCCTTACCTACACCCACCCGACCATGCACGGTTAAGCAGGGGGAGAGCAAGGAAGCGCTTGCTGGAAGATGGGCAACCAGCCCAGGGTCTTCTGGGCTGCTGGGAGTAACTTTTCCTCCTTCCCCAGGATATCGGGCTGGGCAGAAGATCAGAAATCTCCCATTGCTTTGGCCCCCGTAGTTTTAGCTGCAGGGAAGGAGCTGCAGGCGCTGCTCTGTCCTGCCAGCTGTGCTCAGCCATCTCCAGCAACAGCTGGTGGGAAGCCACCCATCATTCTTCAGTGACTGCTTACCAGCCCACACACTCCACTGTTCACCTAAATGTCACAAACGTCCTGATCTGCCCTTATGATCCTGGAAGCCCATCGCCCCGCCAAACACACGGCACCAAACCTGTCCTTATTTGCACAAAGGGACATTTTGTAGCATCGAGCAATGGGGGAGCCAACAGAGTCCCCTTTCATGAGGACGTCATTCAGCAGCCACCAAAGAACTGTACAATCCACGTGACTGGCCAGGCTTTCCTCAAAACCCCATCCCTAACCCCTACAGGGGAGAGCTCCCAGGCAAGCGGAAAAGAAGGAAAAAAGGAAAGGAGGAATTTATTAGCAAGAAAAGCAGAATTTTTGCCTGTGGCACAAGGGGCAGTTGGAGAGGCACGGCACAGACAGGCAGCGCCTTTGAAGCGAGCAGAGGGCTGCACCTCGAAGGCGAGTGGCAACAGCAGGAGGAGCTGGTACTTTATGAGGGTTGCTAAAAGTTTGGGATCAGCTGGAAGGGCAATTTGGATTTCAGCGCTAATTGCATCCATTCTGATTTACCATAGAAGATTCAACTCCTGGCATTTTGCATTCCCTCCAAAATGCTGGCATAGCTGGAAGTTGGAGAAAGAGGAGACGCAGTAACAATCTCATTGTTTAGTGTCTGACGGCCTGACTAGCTAAACATCTGCTTGAAATATTAATAACTGTCAGATGGGAACAGCTCAGGGGCTCTATACAGTTTCACACCATCTGTTTGTAGAGTAAACACACTTACGCACAGGCGCATACACCCAACCCTTTTGTCAGGGCTTTCATTCTCTGGATCGACACACCTGCGTGGGTGGGCGACCAGGGGCTGTGTCGCGGGACAACAGCGGCAAGAACGGGGCCAGGAGGGCAGCAAATTCATCTCTACGATAGCAGGAGTAATGCACCCAAAGCCTAGCAGCAGTTTTGATGCTCCCCCTTTCGATATTTCCTGTCCCAGAGGAGTTTTGCTTCTCTATTCAGGTTGTTTTTCAGCTCAGGGTTTTGTTCTGGTTCTTGCTGTGCCCCACACTGGTGTTGACATCAACTGACATTGCCCTCATGCTCCAGGAAACGTATCATCTCACCGGGGATTTTGGGTGTTGCCATGAACCCGGGCAGGAGGAACGAACCCTATGGAAACATGCCGCTACCATCACCACTTCTGTCTGCTGCCAGCCATTTAATACCACACTGTGCTAAATACAGTCATTCGCCTCTTTTTCCATTCTTCACCCTTTTATTGGCTCAGCTGACCTCGATTTGGCTGAGGAAGATGATACTTCCAACTGGGGCAGTGAGAAAACCCACACTGAAAGATAAACGTGGGGTGTTCACCCTCACTGAGGAAGCAACCAAGTTCGTTAGGTACCAGAACATCTTTTCCCATAAGAATTAAGGTAAGAGAAAGTCTGTGAATACATGATGGGACCCCAGCCATGTACACAACTGAAATACCTGGGGGATCCCATGCAGTGAGGAGGAGGAAGAGATAAGACCATGACCTTTGGGAGCAGTCTCTGCAGGAGAAGCCACTGTTTGCAGAAGAGACTTTCAGTGCAGGACTCTCCTTGAGCTCCCGGTGTAGTGGAACCACACACACATTTCCCAGGGACAAGATCAAGGTGTCTGCTCTCATAGCCCATGGGAGGGCTACACCTCACCCCATCACCAGCATCTCCCACCGCTCCCTTACCAGGTTCCCCAGCCCATCCCTCTGTGATGGGCATCATGGAGCCACACGTGCGCCAAGGACTTGGTGGAGAGCCAGGATGCTCCTACTCACGTGGACCTGGAGGATGATGGTGCCCACAGTGGTGTTCTCGAAGAGGCTGACATTGTACAGGACCTTGCTGAAAATGGGGCGGTTGTCATTCTCGTTGAGGAGGTTAATCTTCACACGTGCAAAGCCGACATGGTCTGGAACACTCTCGTTTGCAAAGAGCTGGGCAGAGACGGGAAGCAGAGGGAAGGGTTGGAGGTACTCTTTGCAAAACTTGGGAGAGTTACATATTCTTCTTTAATGGAGAAAGAAACGCTCTCCTGAGCTCCCTTACCAGAAAAGCCAGCTCAGTGCTATCCACCAAAGCAAGGATGCTCAACAAAATACAACAAAACTCCTTCCCTCTCCCTCAGGAGCTGCTCATCTCTAGCTGACCGCAGCCCTTGGATAAGCCAAAACCCCTGCACCGCTTGCCCCAGAGAGCTCCAGCCTCTGCCTTGCAAACTGGAGAACCAGGATCTGCCACTCCAGCGCAGCTTGAGGCAAGGGTAGGAAGGCTTTTGCTCATCTTTCTGCACCAATTATGAAAAATCCTCTGCCAGGACTGACATCACTGGTGTGGTATGAACCTGCTTTGCCTTCCTTGAAAATGTACAGCTCAGGCAGAGAGTGGGACAAAGCCGGCGCAGGAGGATGGAGAGAGCTTTGGTACCTGATAGGTGCACTTAAAACAAAGTTTTATACTCTGTAATGCTTTTACAGCCCTGTGATATAGCAAGGGAGAAGATGTTCTGCTTAAGCTCTTGCAGCTGAGCCTTTGGATGCTGAAAAGAGAGAGAAGGCACAGAGCAAATCTCTTCCCCACCTCCTCCTTTTCCTTTATTATCATTTCAATTCTTTGTCCATTTTGTAGTGCTCTGGAATTTCGTGGTGTGGATTAGAGAGAGGCACAGAGAAGCCTGGTTAAAGGTCACTCTTAGGTTACTCTTACAAACATGGACATCTCATAGGGTATGGAGGTACAACCTTACCGAAAATTCATAGCGAGGAATGGTCTCAAAGTCGAGAGGCACTGCCACACGGACGCGAATGTCCGCCTTCCCCTGGATGGAGGTCGGTGAGATGATGAAGTGACTGGAGTTGTTGCCCACCAGGTAAACCTCAAAAACGCTGTTGGGTCCCTGGGAAGGGAGAGAGGAAGGTTTACAGTGACAAAGGAGGAAGGATCTGAGGACACCCAGGACCAGACTGGTGAGAAGTATGGGGACTGAAGCACTGAGCTGACTGCAAAGCCTGTGCATTAGGACAAACCTGTCTGCACCCACAGCTTGGGCACAGCATCTGCCCTCAGACATGTGAAAATATAATTACCGAAGACACAGGGGAGCATTTCTCTGGTTAATTTTGGTTAACTGAGTCATAGGGTTCAGCACTGACCTTAAGCACTCCTTGTCACATTTTATTATGCTTACTGGGTGTACAGTGTGTGTAATATCTATAAATCTTCTTTTCTTGCGCACCCATTTTATACAAAACCCGTGTGCACATGAAAGGAATGCATTGCTGGGATGAACCTGCACAGCACACAGCTGGGGGGAAAATCCCTTCTCCTGTTGAGATCCACACACCACACGGTGTATCCCACACTGTGATTTCATCGCCTCATGCTGGGGGACACAGCATGGGTGCCTATCCCATGCAGAGGACTCTTTCCAGTAAGACAGCTTGAACTGGGAACTGGAAAACTCCTCCTCTCCCGTGACCTGGCTGGCAAAGCAGCAGGGCCACCAACATGCCGACAGCAGCACTTTAGGACCCTCGCTCCAGGCATGGCAACCCTTCCCAAAGCACAGCTCAGTAGACCACATGAAAAGCAAGTTCAGAAGCTGTCAGAGCCGAATTTCCAATTTTCCCCGAATGACCTCCCTTCTATCAGAAAAAAGGACCAATTAAATGCACGAAGGGGCACTAATAGCAAAAGCTGGCTAAGCGTGACCGCCAAGAGCCAGTGACACAAGCAGAATGCCTGCTTGCCCTCCTCCCAGCAGCTGGCAGAGCTGGGGGCAAGGTGAGCATCTCCAGTGGAGCCACAGGCAGGAGCAAGCTCCAGGGCCATCCATGCCAGCAGCCCTTCAATGCGCAGCTGGTGGACGATGGGCAATGAGCGTCCCTACAAAAGCGTCCTGTCTTGGGGCAGGCTTAGCTCCCTCCAGAAGCTGTTTTGCTGGCAAGCTGGGCAGTGCCCACTCCAGCATGAGTGAGAGATTCTCCCTGACAGGGGTACACAGCCTGGGAGGGAGGGAGCAGAGGATACAGAGAACGGCAGGAGGAAGCATCGCTCCCCAAACCGTTATTTTGTACCCTATCCTTAAGATGCCAATTTATAACAAACGACCATTTTCCACCAGCAACAAAAAGCCACTTCATTGAGGAATTTCTGCCCAGCTCTGCTGCCGAACCCTCGGTGTCTCTCCCAGGGCCCGGTGCCCTCCCTGCAGTACACAAAAGCACCTTCCGTGGCGGCGAGATGCAAGGGATTTTCTTGGAAGCTGGAGAGGAGTGACTTTGTTGGAAGCACAAGATAAAAGTTGAAACATCAAAAGAAATCCAAGTATTTGTGGGAAGAGAGACGGGTGGATTAATTCCCCTCCAGCTGGGGAAGAAGATCAGCCTCCAGATACCCACCATCCCTAATTAGCAGCCTCTCGAGTGCCCCAGTCTCCCCACGTGAGGTCGGGAGAAGGGGAATACATCTGCCTCTCAGGAGGGCTGCTGCGAGTTCCCGTTTATATATTTGTTCGGCTCTTTATTTTTTTGTTTCTGCCCCCATGCTGCTTTCCTCGCTCCTGGTTCCCCGAGCCTGCGAGCCCCCTGTGGATGGCTGAAAGCAAATCTGAATATTCAAATTGTTATCAGCTGCCCAGCAGAAGGGGCTGGCTCAGCCCGGCTCACAGCTAGGACTCCCTGCTCCGGAGGAAGCCACGGGGAGCTGCTTATATTTTCCTCACCCCTTCCTACCTGCTCCTGCCACCCAGAGCAAACAACGGATCTGAAACATGTTCGTGAGGACAAAAAACAAGCACTGTCTCTCCGGGCTCACAAAGGTCCTGGTGTGCAGTGGTGAGCTCCTGGCCGAGCATCATCTCTTTGCAGTGCTGAGGATGAGCCCGGGGATGCCTGGATGTGCTATGGTGCACAACCTGCTTTACCAGCTCGCTTCACCCCTCCAACCTCTTACTCACCAGCTCCTGCTTGAGTTTTTCCCCATCACCGAAAACAAATTGGCTTCTCTGCCTCCCTTTAGTGGCATAAATTAACAAGTAGCCTGCCAAAGCTTAGCAACCCTACAATAATAAACCCGTCTGCATGCACCCTCCATCCAAAACAAATTGAGCCATAAAGAAACGGGCTTCGGAAGGAACTTTGCTACTGCTCAGAGCGGGGACACAGCCGCACGTTTCCCACTCCTCCCATCCTGTGCCAGTCCATGGGGCCAGCACTTGCTGCGGCTCTAGGCTGCTGCCCGCTGCCTCCTTCTCAGCAATCAAACCTCCTCGCAGCCGTAGCCAGTGCCGCAACTGATGGAAATTTCATGTCAATTCAGCTAAAAGACAATCGTAGCTGCAGTTGGGCATAATTATTACTTCATTCTTTGCGTGTCTATTCCTCAGAGCATGTAATAGGAGCCGCGACGTGTCCCTACTGCCACGATGCCAGTATCAACCTCATGCCGATACCTGACTTCTAAAAAAGCAACTGCTGACTGATCTACCCCAACCACTTCATTTTTTAACAGTTCGTGACACGCTTGTTCGCCAGACCCATGTGCCCAATATCTCTCTTAAATTCCAGGGGGCTGGAGCAGAGGAGATACCATCCCTGGGGACAATTAGCAGAGCATGGAATCGCAGGCAAGGGCAGGAGCTCAGGCATGAGGTTGTGAGATGGCAGGAGGTGGGTGCGTGTGTCTCTCCAGAGGTCTCAGGCACCATGTGGGACCTTCTCATGCACCCAGTACGAGTCATAGCCAAAAGCCTGCTCTCCCAACCTGCAAGATATGCTCACAGGGCGTGGTTCACCGCAAATCAGGGAACCCCTTCTCACGTCAGGAGGCCAGGAGCAGCCACAGCTGCTGTTCCAGCTGTGACTGAGGATGGGTCATAAGCTTTATCCCTGTTTTTTTGCCCAACATCATCCACCGGTTTCATCCATCACTCCTGCTCCCACCCAGCCCCTTCCTCATGGGAGTGAGCATGGAAACACTTCAGAAATTCTTCAACTTTCCACCTGTCAAAGCAAGTATTTAGCATCACTTACCAATGGTGACACAAAAATCCTAAGTAGAAAAAAAAACCCCAACAAACCCAAGCCGCTAGACAAACAAATAGCCCTTCCTCAGCCATACCCCTCCCAGATATCTCTGAGGTGCACAGGTAGGTTGGTGGCCTGCAATCATCTTCACCACAAAGCGAGCTAGATTTGGGACTGGGATCCTCAGCTTTCTTCTCTTCATGCTGACTGGGTACAGGGATGCCTTCGGTTCCCTCTACCTTAGCTCAGCTGCAGTGTGCCTTTCCAACCTGGAGAGCTCTGCCTTTCTGAACCACAAAATCCAGCATAACTCCTGCTTTCCTGCCAGCCACTTCCTAGTATGGGCTATTACCTGCAAAAAACTGAGGAGTGTTTAGTATCCCGTGTTCTGGCAAGTTTGCAAAGAAAAGAAAGTGCTGAGAGTTCAGGAGTGGTGGAGGAGGAAGGGGAAAAAGGGCGGGGGGAAGGCGGGGTTGTTCCCTTTTTTTAAGCCATTAGTGCCTCTTTATATGGCCTGGATACCTTATGCTTGGTCCTAGGGAGTCAGAGACAAATAATGCTTAATCCTTCCTTTGAAAACACAAGAGGGTTATTGTCTCCGCCCACTTCAAGGCATTTAACTCAAGTGCTCTGAATAGCCTTTCCGGAGCTGCCTGCCTCTCTCCCGCTGCCCAGCCAGCCAGTTCAGGTTCCCAGCACCCATTGCCCACCTAGCACCCACTGCCCACCAGCACCCGAGCACAACAGCATCAATAACCCTTTTGGGGGCTCACTGGGCATGGGCGCTTGTCCCCTGCATCCTTAAGGACCTCACTCGGGGTCATGGGTGATGCAGGATGCCTGCAGCAAAATGTTCCCCAGCCTTTCTGATCCTCCCCATGCTGGCAGGCCTTTTCTCCTGTCTTTCTGTCTGTCTTAAGTGGCAGTCCTTGCCCGCTCCCCCCCTCCTGGAGGTGTTTTCTCCTTCCTTGCTCTCCCCAGGTTATCTGCTGAATTCCACACACGCCTGCACAGACTGGATCAATCCGAGGCTGCCTCGCCTTCAGCTTATCTCTGCTCCAAATGATTGATTTTCCCTCTTTAAGGGTAATTTGCTGGTGAATTCCATGTATTGCAAAAACCCCTGTGAAATCTAATTCAGCCCGACTGGCAGCTGGCACTTTTGGGAGAGAATACTTGAGTGCCGTCAATTCCCCTTACAGTTTCTTGCCGTGTAGATCTTATTTATAGTGCACGTGCCTGTCATATGCATATATATGCTATGGATGATTCATATATTGCACCTGCACACGCATGGGCACATACGACATCCCTACGCTAGTCTCTGATGTAGCTTTGTGCCAACAAATGCCATGTATTCTCAAGGCCTGGGGTTTCTTTTTTTAAATCCCCCATTTATCTTCCTCAATATGCTTATTTTGGAGAATTGTTTCAAAATTATTCTAAAATGTCAGACCATCATACTTGTACTTTAAACAGCCTCTGCCCTTTTCTTCCTCTTCAGTCAACCGCATCGAGGAAAATCAAGTGGAAGCCATGGTATGAGAGCTGGTTTCTCTGGCGTGCCCTGGGAAAGTACGTTGCCGCTTCTTTTAATACACCTCTGTAGACCTTGCAGGGATAGGAGGCTCAAAAGGGTATGCCCTGAAGGATGCCCTGCTCCTTTTCCTGCATGGCCAAACCTTTGCCTTCTCCCTAAACTACTGCATCAAACCAGCAGGCTGTAAAATACCAGTATATCCAGAAAGGTTATCCATGTCCCCCACCTCAGACAAGGCTGAGCTAACCAGCCCTCCAAATTAACACAAACTTATTCCACAACTTAGGGCTCCGGCTCTCAACCTGCAAACAAACCTTGCTGTGAAAGTAGATAATTTAAGGTTTTAGTCTTCCATCTCATACAGAGGTTTTATTTGTCCCCGTTGGCCTATCACAACGTGACTGACGAGAATCCAACTCCAGCCTGGTAGGGTATGTACATACTGTGGTGTCCAGGCTCAGTCTAAATACTGGGAAACTTTCACAGGTTTTCATAAACAGCTCTCAAAAGGCTTTGGGAAGGTATTCAGATGATTTACTGTTTATCTCACAGAGAGACAAACTCAGCTGCACAGAGGTTAATGTGTTTTCCTTGGTTCATAGAAGGCCAGGTCCAAACCCCTGTGTACCGATTTCTCCTGTGTTCAGATATTTTTGATAAGCCTTAGAGAATGTAAAAGGAAAAACCAGCACCATGTTGAACACCTCTTGGTTGCACCCCAAATCCACATCTGGGCTCATCTCAGCTTGATCTCTTGAGACACTCCTCACCCCCACCCAGCAGCTCTTGGAGCAACACCATGACCGGTTTGAGGGACAGCAGCTGGAAGTTTGCAAGGGACAGCACCAGAGGAATGCATTTCTCCTTGGTGGCACCCTGCTTCAGCACCTTCTCTGAGAGGTTAATGCCAGTCCAGCTCCAGGAAGGCACTTACACCGCAAAGTAAATTTAAACACATGCTTTCAAGCGTGGTCTGGTGTCCAACATACATACATTTTTAAGTGCTTTGCTGTATTGTTTACTTAACTCCTTCAAAAAGCAATCATTTAAGCTTGTGCAGAACACACCAGAAGAACGACAGTCCAAAACCCCACTATTTAAAAAGGCCGCATGGGCCTGGTTACAAAACACCTTCTTGTTCAACAGCCTTGGCAGCCCACACAGTGTATTTTAAGGACCAGACCCATGCAACACGCCTTTCCCCAGCTCTACAAAGACACCACCAGCGTGTGACAGCAGGCAGGTTTCCCAAAGCCTTCCAACCCCACGGGACCCCTGCATGGAGCAAGATTTAGGTGTGGGCTGCTCCATCGAAGTAGGACCTCAGCAAGAGTGACGGCTGAAAGAACAGCATCAAAATTTGTCTGGAGGGGCCAGAACAAGGGTGGATGGCTTGGCTCAGGAAAGAAACCAACCTGCCAAGGGGCTCTCCCAGGACTTAACTACATAGATTGGAAGACAGGAGACAAAACTCTAGCAAAATGATCTTCCTGAAGAGTCTAGCTTGGATTTCATGTGTCTCTATCCATCTGCTCTCATTTATTTATTTAGCTGCTCTCCCTGGAGACATCTATAATTCTCTTCTTGTCTTCCTTTGCCCCTTACACAAATGAATAGTGTCATCTCCAGCATGAAGGCTGTGCTGGCGAAATAGCTTCTGTCAGCCATGTCCTCAGTCACATCCCTGCCTGAAGACCTCAGTCCTCACCGCCCCATTCCTCCAGTCCTGCACCCACGGATTGCTGAGAGAGCCTGGAACCATCTTGGCTACCTCAAATCCCGACAATTTATAAAACCCTCACAACTTCATCTTCCAAAATAGCACCATCAGGCAACTATTTTCCCTTTCTGTAACTTTTTATTGAAAGTCTGGGGGTCTTGGGACTTCTGTAAATGCACTGCCT
>NW_010429868.1:86298-89901 GCF_000710305.1 Buceros rhinoceros silvestris | reverse complement strand
CTGCTTCTATCTCGTATATATCTTTTTCATGACCTGGGTATCCTGGGTATCCCCTCTTCTTTCCCCCAAAGTGCTATTTTGATGGTTAATCCAGTTTCAAGCACCCATGAGGGGAAATAAGGAAGATCCACCGTGGGATAACGCAGGAAAAAAGAACCAAACCAATTGCTTCTAAGTTTCCTCCCTCCAGATATTCCAAAACATCAGCTCTCCTGTGCTTCTCATCAGTAAAAATGCTGCTACATGATAGCAATCTGTGCTAATATGACAGTCTCCAAAGATGCTCACAGCAAACCTCCATCAGACTCCCTGGGCACAAGAGGCCCTCTCTCAGCAGTTTTAAAAATCTTAGCCAATCCTTTTGGGGAAATCTCCGGAAGTTAAAGAAATACATCAAAAGAATGAGCCTATCTTTTGCTGGCTCAATCGGGAAGGCAAGGCTATTCGTTATTCTCCCATTTTAAAATTAGCAAGGCTGAAAAGTGAATTCTTGAATGGGAGTCACTCTAGTAAAATGAGCTTTTAACCAGAAATAATGACAGATCCTTCATCCTCTGGCACAAACAGAAGTGTTACAATGCCCTTCAAGAATGGGTTTGCTGACATCTCTCAGAAAGCATGACAGCGGCTCTATTCAGTAACTATCCTAAGCATCTGTCATATCCATATCTTCTTTATTAGCCATTGACATTTTCAAGAAAAAACAGTCTCTTCATCTGCTTAATAGCTCATCTGCACCTCTTCAGGCTGAACTCATAACTCTTGGACGGTGACATCATGTCACAAGTAGATTATTAGTTCTGTGTCATAATCACTTCACATGGAAAAAAAAATCGGGTTTCTGAGTGGCTTTACGAGGCACAGTGATCTCCACCCAGGGCTGGGGAGCAAATCCATCATTTCAGCCAGCAAAGGCACCTGAGAAGATGCACATTTTAATTGACTCCCGGGGATTTTGAGGGGCAGGGGGAGACGTTCCATCTTGGTGTTATCACATCGTTTACCCAAAGCATCAGGAAAACACCCTGATGAAGCCATTTATCCTGACAAACCCTCTCCCCTCATCTTTTGCTTGGCCTGAAGAGGAATAGGGATGGCAGGAGCCTGTAGCCAAGAGCTTTTCCAAGGGATTTTGGAAAGTTCACCATGAGGGGTCAGCACTTGTTTGAAGCAGACACCACACAGCGCAGTGGGGTTGGAGGGTAGCAGCACACAGAAGCAGCCAGACGTGAACTGCACAAGTCAAATAATCAGAGTAATTGAAGGCTGCAAGCCCAAGGCTGGAAAACATGTTGCAATCCCTACATGGGGCATGGACTTACGCGTAACAAATAGAAGCTCCACTAACACAAAGGAGAAACAAGCCTCCAACACTCCCAGCTTGTTTGCAGTGACGAAGTGGTATCCCAGCCGCCCCCATGCTTTCTCCAGGCCCACGTATCTCTTATCTCCCTCCAGACAGCAGCAGTAGCTGTCCCTACCAGCCCAGAGGTCTGTCCTTTCCCCTCCCTGGCAGGTCCCCTGAGAACCCAGCGGAAAACCTCCTTCCTTTCTAAAACAGACTGGCAAAGGACTGCCCGACAAGAGGCCTCAGAAGCAGGCGAGAATCAGCAACCCACGCAATCTTATTTTCTGGCTCTCAGTGGCCGTGCAATCCTGACTGCATTAGGGCAGTGCCGGTGCTCTGGGAAGGCAATCTGCACTTGGGGAACCAAGCAGCAGTAAGAGCTGAAAAGGTGGGTTTCAGGTCATAACCATGCACCTCATCACAGGTTCATCGGTGACTTATCCTTCCCTGCAACCCCCAAAACCACACCGGTGCTACCTTACAAAGGATGGACAGAAGCACTCACGCCAGGGGTTACCTCACCTCATCTTTGTCCTGCACCTGGATGAAGAGAGGAAGGGCAAAGCCCACCTGGGCCAGCTCTGGGATGGCCACGCTGTACTCTGAGCTGTTGAACTCAGGTGCGTTGTCATTGATGTCAATGACTAGGATGTTGAAGGTGGTGGTGACGGTGGCGTTGGAGGGTGTGCGGTCATCGTTCAGCTCTGTCCCCTGCAAGGGGAGGAAACAACAGGGCAGCCTTTATTTTCAAAAGAATAAATGTAAAAAAAAGCATGCATGCCGTGATTAGAGACTCCGGCAACTTTTGCTTCCTCCGCTTTGCCAAGGAAGGATGCTAAATTGATTCTGCCGTTGCCCCTTAATTTTGAGCACCTTTCCACACCGCAACTTCATTAACACACACTGATGTTGATCCAGCTGTTCCATCACCCATGCTTCGGACCTATGCATTCTTGCAAACCATCCCAGAGGTTTAACATTTTCCTCGGGATAGCTGTGGCCAAATTCTCACTTGCCCCTATCATGCAACAGGTTGTCAAGACTCAGAGTCACACTGCGGGATGAGCAGATTTCCCTTCCACAAGCATTTACACCAACAAATTGTCTTGCAAGATGTGGTGGACAAAATAAGTCTGTCCTCAAAATAGGGAAACCACGACGGAGCAAAGATCGTTCCATTTTATTCTCTGCCCTCTCCTAAGGTGGGATCAGGAGCAGGGAGCTAACCACCATAGTGCTACTGAAGGGACAGAAAACTAGGGCAACAGAGGAAAACAAGATTTAGACCTTAAAATAGGTTTGGCAACACATGTCTAAATGCAGAGCTGAGTCATGACTCCGCATCACACCTCTGTCTCAAGAAGGACTTTAATTTTGCTTTCCCGAAAGGACACAGTGCCGATTTTATTGCCAGAGAAGCAAGACTTGTGAAACAGCCTTTTCAAGCAGAGTCCCTCCTCTTGTCCTTTGGATAATCTTGCTTTGCTGTGGGCACAGAAAAGCAACGCTAACACGACCCACATGGCTCATTGCTATTCACCACTTCTGCACACAACAGCAGAACAGGCTGATCTGAACAAGGAGCAATCCAGCTGTATTTTCACTGTGTGCTCCAGGACGAGAGCAGCAGAGAACATTTTGGGTCCTGGGGATGCAGGACGCAGAGAGTTGGCATTTGCAGGAGGATGCAAAGTTTATGGGGAGAGGAAATAAAAATCTATCAGATCAACAGAATATAGTTGGAACTCCATTATCATGCAGGCAGGAAAACGGGCAAGTTTTCAGGTTCACAAACCTTTCCAAGATTAAAGGGATATTTTTGTCCCTATTAAACAGGCAATCCTCCCTCTCTCAATTTCTACTGAATTGAAACTAGAAAAGCCCAAACCAAGAGATACCAGAGACGGATGTGGATCTCTCCCGTGTTTGTAAAGCCCCGCAGGATGACCTGAGCCTGGGACCAAGAGGGGTAATTACTCTAGTCTGTTTGCCTCCCTAACAAAGCAGAGCATTTGCCAAAAGAAGAAGCTGATGTGCTGGCCCCTGCCCTCCCAATCAACGACCCTTCCCCTACAACGCTGATCTTCCTCACCCCAGCCCAGCAGAATCTATGCTTCTAAACATGTTTCCAACCAGCTGCCCAGGTTGGTATTGATTTTAATTACAGAACTGCGAGCAGAGCCAGGCAGCCACTCTCAGGTGGGGCTGGTGGGGCTGGAAGACCATGCTCCAGTGCCTTTTCTTGATGAAGCAAC
>NW_010429868.1:83241-86196 GCF_000710305.1 Buceros rhinoceros silvestris | reverse complement strand
CTTTCCCCATGTCTGCCTGTGCCAGGCAGGTGATGCTCTGTTACACTGCTGCCTGGTGACATGACAAAATATTCCTGGTTTTCTGGCGCTTTGGGTACAGGAAAAGGTGAGAAATAGGCACAATAGGCACATTCACCTGAACGTATGTGCCTCGTGCTATTTCCAATGCCAGGGCATCTCCATGCTGCCAGCAGATGCAACTAGAGGCAGATCTAGCAGGAGATCAGAGAGGGCACATCCCTTCAGAAGCAGTGAACATCCCTTCGGAAGCAACCATGTTTTGGGCCATCATATGAAGGGATTGTGTTAAACATCTCACTTGGCTTGGCTGGGGAACAGCACATCATGGCTCTAGATACCCACAGGATCAAGCTGTCCCAGGGCTGGGCCTCTGCCTTGAAGGAGCTGTCCCCAAGCAGAATGTCCTCCCTGACCTGCTATGCAAGTGTGCTGCTTGGAGGGAGAAGGTCTTACCTTCACTGTGAGGATGAATCCTGCGCTATAGAAGGGGTTTTCCCGGTCCAGTGGCCCATTCAGGGTTAAGGCTCCACTGATGTAGTCCAGTGCAAAGATGCTGTTGGTGTTACCTGAAAAAAATAACAGGCAGTGTGAGTAGAACAGCACCTGGTACAGCCAACGATAAATGGTGCTGGGGGTAATACAGAGAGAGAAGTGGGAGGACACGAGCCTCTTCCCCTGCCAGTCTCCATGCGTGACCAGACCCAGTGTTTGAGTGCGAGGTTTTACAGAGCAGACCCACTGCCAGGCCAGGAGCTCCACATTGGCCATGGGCTGCAGTGGGCTCTGCAAACCCTGCACGTTATCTCAACGTGCTTTAAAATACAATGGCCATAAGGGTCCTCTCCTCCACCCCAGCTCAGGGCTCAAAACGGTGCTTTCCTTCCAACAGCTGATAAAGTCGCAAATGCTGCAGGCAGCTGAAGAATTTCAAAGGAGTTTGCTTATTAGAATATGCAACAGCACAGCCAAAACCAGGGCCGAATCCAGGTGCTCCCCTCTGAACAACTGCCTGCATTTACAGGACACCGTGTCCCTGGGGTGGGCATGGCCTCACTCTTAAAAATACAAGAGTTAAGGGACATCAGTCCTGGTTAATCACAAAGGCACAGACAGACCAAGCTCACAAGTAATTCTTCAAGTAACAAGCGGTAGTTTAACTGCGGAGCATCTTGCCAGAGGATGCTGAGGATGACGGAAGTCTGCATGTATTCAAAGAGAGTCTGGGGAGGCTAATGAAAGAAAAAAATATCTATCAAATAACAGAGAAGCCACATGCAGCTCAGGAATTCTCTTAGCTGGACGTATTTGGTGCCATGGAGAGTATTAGGGTAAGTGCTATAGGCATTTGTCTGCCTTTATGCTCTTGCCAGATGTGCTGTCTCCATTGCAGCTGCCTTGTTTTCCTCTACTTGAGCCAAATTTGGCCTCTGTGGCAGTCCTTACATGCATGCCATGGAGAGCTGTGCTATCCTGTCTTTAGTTTGACTCCTCCTCTGGAATTAGACACCAAGAGGAGATTAAGAAAACACTTGAGTCTCACGACCAGCAGATGCTAAAAAGACAAATGCCCTGCACTGGGACTGCCCTTGTGACAGTCCCTGGTGCTCTCTCTTTCAGCCAGACAAGAGATAGCAGTTGGTACGTGGAGCCTGGGATACCTGATGCCGGTCCGACACAATACCAGAGGAGGCTGCTGAATTAGTGATGACCAAGGAGGTTATAACGCAGGCATATGGCTACTCACAGCACTCCCCTCATCATCTCACAGTATGCAGAAACCCTGATCCAGCCCCAAACAAGAGCGAGGAAACCCTGCAGGCACGCTATATTAGTCCCAGTTAAAAATAAAAAAAATAAAAAACCCCAAACTGTCTTCTCAATATATCTCAACATGAACGAAACACACACCACATTTGTCATTTCCCTGGGAGGGAGCTGCAAGACAGATCTGCTGTTGCAGAAAGTTGTTTCCCATCACTCAGCATCCACCCCGCTCCCTTCCAATCCTGTTTAACCATGGCTGCACCTTTCGCAGGATGGCCAAAGCTTTCAGGTCTGGCTCTCCCTTCCCTCCCTGGGAGCAACCCCGACTTTCATGAGCCACTGGCTGCCAGCAACTCCTCTCTCTCCCAGAGCCCTTAGTGCCGTAACACCTTTCTCCCCCATTACTGAGCCTTTATATCTTCCTCTTGGACCGAATGCCTCCCATTTCTGCCCTTGGTCCTCTTCTCTCAGTCCAAAATGGCCCATTGACTCCTAGCCAGCTTAACAAACTAATGTGCGGCTACTTAAAATAGCAGCAGCAGCCTTGATTTCTTAAAACCCAACTTTCACTGCCAAACACCAAGATCTCTGGTCTCCTCCCTTGGACAAATCCCACCTCTTCATCTTGACTTCCCACCTTTGCTCTATAATTTACGGCTGACCCTTTAGGGCACTTCTGATACCAGCTGCGAAGGGCAGTCCACAAGACGTATTGAATTGCTCTGCAAGGTGTTTAAAATCCCCAGGATGCCATGTTGCTGTGGTAAATTTGATGCACCAGGGTAATCTTGGCACACCCTCCCCAAAGTGTAGTAAAATACCCTTTTAATCAAAAAACATTGTTCTGCCAACAGGAATCTGTAAATGTGGAGAGCAATGGGTTTTAGTGAAAATAGGTCAATAGGGCAGGAACTTGAGACAAAGGACTAAACACTGCACCGAGCTCCATGTCCTAAAATTTATTCCATGTTTCATATTGGACAACAGTCATTCTTTTGAAGGATGGAAGAATAAATTAGGGACCCAAATACCCTCCCAGGCTGCACATCAGAGGCTTTTGTCTAGCTCAGCCTCCCCAACACTGCTCAGATGGCAGATCCACATCTGATGCCCTCCCGGGCACCTTTCTGCTAGCAGGGAATTGCCGGCTTTGCAAATTATCTTCAGAAG
>NW_010429868.1:79037-83149 GCF_000710305.1 Buceros rhinoceros silvestris | reverse complement strand
GAAAGAGGTGTCTCCAAACTCATCCCTTGGAGGCCTTTCATAATTTCCTCTACAATGCCTCTCCAACCACCGCTTCATTATTCCTCTGTCCAGTGATCCCCGCTGAAGTACTCCCACTGCTGAACAATGCACGTTCCCCTGAGACGCTTTGCAAAAAAATCTCTCTAATCATCTTCACATGTCTTCACTTTCCTCAGAGCAAGGAAAGAAAAAAAAAAAGGTGATGGGGGAAAAATAGCCAATTTCATCTTTCCCTTCCCCCAGTCTCTCATTCTCCTCACCTCTTTATCATTTCTTCTCCCTGTCTGGTTCTGCTGTTACGTCTGCATCATCTTCCTGACCCAGAAAAAAGCTGAGCCTGGGTTAAGCACAGCTTGATCCACAGCTGCTGGTGCAGATGGCCACACTGGCTGATGGCTTTCAACCTGCTTGTCTTCTCCACTGTTCTCCCACTACTTGCTCCATCCTGCTCTCAGGTTGCCAGCTCCCAATCGGCCACCTGCAGCTGGATGCCCAGGTGCCCATGGTGGCCTCAGAGGCAGGTGGATACCAAGAGCTGAGCCAGCTCCTTCTTGTGGTGTCCCAACACTAACCAATAGCTTATGTGGCTGGTGACCAGTGCTGCCTGCTGGGCATGTCAACAGAGCAAACTGTGGTTTGCTCATCACTGGTTTTGAATTGATATCGCAATGCAGACACACGATGGAAAATACAGAGGGGATGGAGAACCTCTGCAAGGATTTCAAACCCAGTCAAGATCCCCAGATAATCCTCTTTTGCAAAGGATGCAGAACAGTGCAGACCTTTCCATCTCCAAGTTTGGACTTTGCAAACTATTTTAACGATGCAGACAGGAACTTTCATGGCCGCATTTGACAGGGAAGCCAAGTGACCTGCAAGAAGATGCTCCCACTGCCCACTGTCCTCCATATCCCCCTCACATGCTCTCTCACAAGCAGTGCTCATGCCATGGCACACGAAACCTTCTGCTCCGCACCAGGCAGGCAACAAAAGCATCATTAAATCTGGCTCAGGAATTAGCAGCTGCTAGATGTGTCCCTGCTTGAGCTGTTTACTGCCTAGCCCAAATCCTGGTCTGAACCACCAAAGGATTTCTAGATGGAGACCAAGGACTTAATTTCTATGCCTCTGGTTTGAGCAGGGAGCCCAAGGCCATGCTCTAGTTTCTGCTAAACAGAGGCTTATGCATCCTACACATCCTTCCCTGTCTAGACAAAGATGTGACACGTTCACAGAGAACCAGGCAATACAGTTCCGTTGCACAGAGCAGACAAAGCTAAGGAATAAATGGGTCTTTCATCAGCAAAGGAGGAGCTCTGCTTTCAAGTGCTGGGAAAGCAAAGATGGCTCTAAGAAAAGCAGGGCTGGGAGCCGAAAATAAATGTGAGGCTGCCTAGGAGCATCCGCTGGAGAGGGACATCCCATGGAAAGGCAGACTCCGCTTGTATCTCCCTGCTCCCACTGCAGAGCTGGACACAGCCCAAGGTGGGGTCAGCAGGAGCACCCAGGAGGGAGACTGAGAGTAGGAATCAGAGATGGGGCAGAAACTAAATGATGAGAAGGGAAAGATTGAGCTGCAAAAGGGATCAGAGAGAGAAGAAAAGCAAAGCAGACAGTGTTTTAGAATACTCAGAAAGACAGAGGAAAGATGAGAACAAAAAAAGAATAAACTTTGGGACAGCAATATGGCAGACTTGTTGCTCTCACCTGGCAAGGAACAAGGTCAGGACGTATAAGACCAGTTTCTTGTTACCACACGGGTGAAAGGAGAAGAAAACCTTCCCACTCCTCTGTCTGTGTGCAGCAGTTCCTACATCTACTGCAGCCGGGCAGGGGTCCAGGAAGGCAGGGCCCGACACGGTGCTGGGTTGGGAGCAATGGGACGGATCACAGTAGCCCATTCAGAGCGTTTTTCCAGGCTCATTGAGGAACGGATGGTAGTATAAGCATAATTTTGGAGAAACGCTGCTGTAACGAGGGGTTTTATAGGTGAAGGCCATAAAGTTTAATTGCCCTCAGCCAGCACTCGCACTGTTTAAAAAGACCATTAAAGATACTGGATCAAACCCAGAGGGGGGAAAAAAAAGAGAAAAAAAAAGACATCGATGTCTCCTCTTGCCTCCCTGCCCCTTTGGCCTTTGAGCATCATTCAAATCCTTACGAGGGACAGACGCAGCTGTTGCCCAGCTGTCAGCCAGGAGAAGTCGATCCTGCTGTGCAGGAGAGTTTTCCCACCCCCTTTTACACGAAAGGCTGTTTGTATTGGGAAACAACATCCTCAAAAGGCCTTGGGTTGCTGAGCCACTGAACTTGGAGTGGATGACTTTCACGAGATGCGAAAGGGGAACGCATCACACACCTTGTGCCGGATAATTTATTAATCAAAATGTGCTCCGTCAGGGCTCCTCGGCACTGAAATAGATGCTGCTGGATGTGGTTCACAGAGTCAGCAACAGACACAGTTATCATCATATAAATAGTCCATCAGCTACTGTGACCACCTCGCTGCTCTTCACCTTGAGTTTTTGCCCCCATGAACCACGCAGGCAAGCACACCAGGGCAGATACCTTGCCCCACGCTTAAATTCAAGGGGAACAAGTTATTCCCAAAGGAAAAGGGGTTATTGCAACCTGAGCTTTATTTTTTTGCTCTGCGTGAAATTAAGATGGTCTAGAAAGCCATGCCTGTTTCTCCTGCTCTGGACTCCGGGTTGCTCTTCTTCCCAGAGGATGTAGCTCTCAGCTCTCTCTAGGACAACCGATTTCAGCCCAAAGCTGCGGGCTGGCACTCTTCCGCACGTGCCTGCTCTGCAAACAGGCATTTTTAGTATCTTCCCCAAAAGATTTAATTGCCCATTCCAGCACAACCAGCAGATCTTACAGAGCCGCAAAAGAAGCTCAGATTAAATGCTTGCATGGTTCCCTTTTTTAGAACGAAATGTAGAGTACAAGAAGATACAAGGATAGGTTTACCACCCAAGGAGCAACCCCTCCTGAAACCCCCGGGGGCTGTGGCCGAGTGCCAGAGAGGAGGACAGAGCTCGCAGAGTTTAAAGTTTCCTGCTCTGAGTGTAATTCGTCACACAACGGGATGCTGAGCCTTGGACCACAATCACCATTCCCTCACATCGTCTAAAACGTGCTTGGTGGCTCAAAGGGAAGCCAAAGAACCAGACCTGCCTGGCTTGGCTTTTTCCCTCTCAGCCTTCCCTCTTTCCATGAACCCAGGTTTTCCCTAAAACCTACTAGGGGTCAGCAGCCAACAGCTGGATCGAGAGTCAAGAGAGCAGAGCGACGCAGGGAAAACTACTGTAAATGTTATTTCACTCAGTTCTGTGAACTCAGTGCTTTAACTCTCCACCTAAGCTCACAGAGGATTCTGTCCTGATAAAGAGGTCACAGAAAGTGCCAGGCATCACCTTCTTGGAGCAGCAGTTGCAGAACACGCTCTCAGTCCACAGCCGAAGAGTGCATACACACAAAATCGACACTAGCCTAACAGCTACTGTGCCTGGGCTGGTTTAAGGGACCCACAAATCACCTCTCCTGCCTCTCCCGCAGCAGTGGGCAGACTCACCAGGGGAACAGGCAGGGAGTACACTATAATACACCTGGTAACAACTCTGAATCAGCTTTTGACATACACCCCACACCTCCAGGCTCGACGCCTTTCAGAAAAATCTTCCATTACAAACCATCTCAGAACCAGCTGTTTTCTCTAGCCCCAGCATGAACAGAGAGGTTCGTCCTTCTCTAGTGCCAACATCTTGAATAGACATTAAATCCCAGGATGTTAAATAGGCAGTCCCAGAAATGAAACAAGAAAAAATGCTTTTGTTTCATATTTACACATAAACGGGAATGTATAGTTTTAATTACCGGAGGCTGTTTGCTGGGGGACCACCTGCCATGCAAACCATTATCCCAACCATAGCTCTTTCCAGTGATTTCTGGATTGCCAGGGAGCCAAAGCAAGATGACAACATGTCGACAAAGCATCATTAGCAGCGGGGAGGAAGACGGGGAGCAACCGAGCCAAGAAAAGAGGGGCTGTGGCTGCCGGCACCCACTTTTTTTTTTGGCGGCTCATC
>NW_010429868.1:67777-78985 GCF_000710305.1 Buceros rhinoceros silvestris | reverse complement strand
CCAAGAAAAGAGGGGCTGTGGCTGCAGCCACCATCTCTTCTTTGTGCTGTCTCATCCCCTGGCATTGGCAGGGTGGAAAAACAGCCTTTGATGAATAATACGGCATGAGGCACTTTTCCACCCATCAGCGTGTCCTCCTACAGAAATGTTCTGCTACGATGACTGCCTTTAAAACACAGCGGAATGCCCTCCCAGCAGGTGTGATTTATGAGGACTTTAACACCCTAGTATTTTGCTAAGAGACCCGAAAGGGGGAAAAAGTGGCGCGACGTAGGCCAATTAAAATTTACAGGTCCCATTTCAAAGGATCCTCCCTGATGTCCGGTTTAAGGGACTCAGGGAATGTGTTTGCTTTGCCCTGCCTTCTCTATTAAATTCAGTCAAAATATGAAGGGAGGTGTCAGCAGCTGGGGGCTGGGGGACCTCTTTGGCCACTTAATCTCATCTCAAATGGTCATACTGCACTTTCAAAAGAACTCCAGATCTGATAAGACCATGTGGAACATATTCTGAGAGTTACTGCACTGATTTTTACATATACATATATGCCATTTTATTCTTTAGCAGGAAAACCAGAAGATAGACAGAGAACAATTCTTTTCATACATGCTTTCCTCTTGCTTAACTCACACTTTTATTACATTGAGCAAACAAGGAGTTTTAATTCGTGCTTCCGTTGGGATTCACCAGCTTTAGGAAGAGAGCGCTTTGCTACAAACTGCAACAGTCTCCTGAAAGAATCAACTTCAGGAAGGATCAGCTCACCCACCAAAAGCCCCACGCTCCCTCCCCTCTCTCCTACAGGACTTCCCAAGCCCTGGGAAGGACGTAGGGACTGTCCTTGTGCCATCTCCCCTTGCCCATCCATCACCTGAAATATGTCAGGCAGGCAGAGACTGACAGTTGGGCATCTTGCAGAGCTCTGGGACCCTTTCCCCTGGTTTAACCCTTTGATGCTTGCCCAAGAGGCACAGGTCACTCTCACATCTTCACGCCAGGAGATGTGAAGTCTCTTGACTGTCCTGGAAATAAATGAAATCTGAAGTTTACTGCTAGCGAGCAAAGCGCGAGGCTGCAGTCATACAATACGTTTTCCTAACAAGAGCTCGCGGGCCAAAGTCCCCTCCTGCCTTTTAATTAAATTGCTAATTAATTCACGATAAAAAATCCTTCTCTTAAAGAGCCAAAGGATTCCCCATGCCCCAGGTAATGTGCTGCTGCAGCAAACATGAAAACACACTGCTGTCTGCAGGCCTGATCCTGCCGAGAGCGCCGGGGCCCTCCGATTTCCACTGGGAAAATCAATCTCGGTTAGACCAGAGAGTTCCCCTAAATGAAAAGCCTTATCTAGAACAGGTCGTGTTATACAACAAGTCACTCGCTTTGCCTGGGAAATGAAAGATGATGAGGCAGAGTCCCCAGCACAGAGGCTATCTCCATAAATCTGCCAAAAAGGAACTGTGGATTACTTTGCTGGATTAATTATCTGTCCTTCAAAGCGAGTCCTGACCTCAGCGGCAATCCTGAGCATCTCCAACCTGTCAAAGCAGCCGGGGAACTGGGGAGGCGAGGGGTTTTGCAGGGCACCGGCCATGGGCTGCCTGCACCATCATTTTCGCCTGAGAAAAGCAGCAACATAAACACTCATGGGTGGGATGGGAGCCCCAGCACCAACCAGCCTTTCGACACAAGTGGCTTGAATCGTGAGGTCTCAACTTGGATTTCTTTTTCAAATGGCCTCTTGCGGGGCGGTGACCCCACTCCTTGTAAAGCGCGTGGTGAAAAAGTGCGTGTTTTCCTGGGGTTAAAACACTCCCATGGGGAGGAAGGGGGAGAAACACCTGAATGGCTGTTCCCAATAAGGTATGAAAACGATTCCCAGTGCAGGCAGGCAGCAGGCAGCCTC
This sequence comes from Buceros rhinoceros silvestris, assembly GCF_000710305.1. Lineage (NCBI taxonomy): Eukaryota > Metazoa > Chordata > Aves > Bucerotiformes > Bucerotidae > Buceros > Buceros rhinoceros. Next base: position 77,079 of record NW_010429868.1, on the reverse strand, counting down.
ACCTGCCCTGACAGGACAACTAGCCAAAGCCGTGACAGTGCTAGATCAGCGCTCCTCCATCATTTCAGGCTTAACAGCTTTGTAAGCTGGTGGCATAAATTTAGATCTTAAGTCTTATTTTATGTGGTTATGACTAATCTTTGAATTTTATTGTTTTCCTGTCACGGGAGGACCTTGTGCTGGGGATGGCCGTATAAATTAGAGGTGCTGCTGTATATCCCGAGGCACATGTAGTCAAGGGATGGAGCTGAGCAGGACACTGACAATTCCAAATTAATTTTTATACCCTGCCTCCAAGTATTAATACTGAAGGAATGATAAAAGACTAGGTTCCTTTTCAGGTCTCTCGCTGTTGTATATTCAACCCCAGGTGGCAAAATCAGACCAAATGCTCAGAATCACCTGTCTCTGCTGTGAAATGGGAAGAGCATCACTTCCACCTCCCTTTGTGGAAGAGAGCTGAAGAGCCAGGTATAATTACAACCTCCACTGGCCATTTTCACTTTTGCTTATGGTCAGTTTCTAATTTAATTTGCTTTTTCATTCCCATATGTTAAACCATTTTTTTGCAAAATTCTCATAAAAATTTACCAGCTCAGGCACAAAATCTGCTCACTGCCCTTTACCATCATGATTGAAGATAATGACAAATTAATTAGGCTTTACCTGCTTGCCAAAAAAAAAAAAGTATATCCCTTGCCTTGGGTGAGCAGGATTTTGGAGGCACAGTAGCTGCTGGTTCCTGTGTCTGCACTCCCTGACATCAGAAGATATGCTATTTCAAAAGCAAGAAACAAATCATGGAAAGCATAAGAGGACGTCTTGAGCAGAGCGGAAGAGGCACTCACACCCTTACTGACTTCAGAAAAATAGAACATTTGCCCCATGACCCTGTTTTCCTTAAAATTTGCCCTCAGCCTTGGCCACAATCAGGCAGCCAAACGGAGCTGGTGAACTCTGGCTGTGGCAACAAACCCAGTTCGAAGTGGAAGCAGAGCGTCCTGAAGCTTGGCTTCAGGGATTTTGGAAACATCTGCCTTAAGCAGAAGACAGGGTGAGGATGGGGAAGAGGCAGGAGGTGATTACAGGTGTCTGTCCACAGGCTGATCCTTCCCCAGCACCACCACTCTGCTGATGCTGGTGCCAACAGGAGAAGGACTCCCGGCCAGTTCTGAAAACATGCTGCAATTCTCATGTTTGGGGGAAAAAAGAAAAAAGGCAAAGCAGTTTAATCAGTCTTTGATGTGTTCTGCCTGATTCTCCGATACGAGCTGCCTCCCACCGGGCGGGACCAGGGGCAGGGATTAAGTTCCTGGCACATGCGAGTAGATGCGAAGCTGTTTGCGCTGATCTGCCTGCCTGTCACTCCACACCCCGCTGCCACCAGGCTCCAGGAGAGCACCTGGCTCCCTTCCACCATCCTTCTGCCTGGCCAGAATGGCCAGGGTGATGGCCACCCTGGCACTGAGCGGGGGACGCTTACAAAGGGACATCCTGGCTATTTCCCGAGACAGACATGAAAATAAGAGCATGCATGAACATTCCAGGTAAAAAATCCAGGGTCCAAGGTTTTGTTTCCTTGACTTAGTAGAGCAGCCATGACTGAGTGATGAGCAGAAAGCCTGACATGACCACAAGTGGATGGATGTATTGGGCAAATTAACCCTCCAGAGATTGCACTGTTGCTTCTGTAGGTTTAAGTCATCAAATAAAGGCTCTTGGAAACCCAAAGTTGTTTGTATTGCACTGTTGCTGACAAGGGAAAATCAGATACCTACAGCATAACCCATACTGAGTCAGAAAAAGGGTCTGTAGCCATCAAAAGAAGGTGCATGAACAGATGAGTGTGATTTCCAAGCTGCTGACCATCCTCAGGCTTTGAGCTGGGTGAGGTTTCTGTAAGCTGACAGCTTTTACCATCCCCGTGGTAGTTCAGTGGCCTCTGCAAAATCAGCTTGAGTTTTCAGTCTAGTCTTAAGTGAAAAAGGACAAGTATCAGCTGTGAGAAAGTCCCTGCTGCACTTTGGCCAGTTGATCTGAGCGAATCTCTCATTTAATTCATGCTGGAGGAACGTTAGAATAAATTGCAGAGGGAATTAGAAGAATAAATAATCCTTGCATCTTCAAAGGCAGAGTGACCTGGATACTTGCAGTCAGGATCAGGAGACTTGAAAGTCAGGGTGAAATCACCTTAACCCTAGAGGTTGATTAAAAGAGCATTTGAAGCAGCTGGTCTTTGAGGAAGAGAAACTGGGAAATTATTTCTGCATGTGCAGATTGAAGGAGCTGCCAGCCAGCACCTGAAGCATGTGCAACAGTGGGGAGAGGAGGGACTGCTGCCATTTCTTGCCATGAAGATCCCCCACCAAAGTCAAGACCAGAAATAGGGTTACAACCCAGACCTACCAAACCGGTCCCTTGCTCCTGGGTTAACCTGAGTAGTCTGTCTGTCCCCGAGGCACAGCCCCACCAAAGCAGAGTCCACGTGCAGCCCAGGGAGCATCAAAGTCTGCCTTGGATATGGCAGAAGTACACTGACCTCAAGACATCTCAAATGAGACGGCTCCAGCTCCAAAAATTGCCTTTTCCAAAACACAGCTATGTTTTATCTGGGAACATCTGCCCAGACTGCCCTGCCCCAGCTCCTTTGCCATCAGAAGAGGCTCACAAAAGAGATTTGGTCTTGTGGGGCTGCAGGGAGAGTCTCCCCAAAACCAACAGCATGGCAAAAAGAGTTCAGCACCAGACACCTCAAACAGACCCTTCTTTGAAAATTAAGTCTCCTGTAACCTGAAACAGTAATTTTTTTTCCTCACAGCTGGTCAAACCAAGCTGGTAGACCTTCCTCCAAAGGGAGGCCCTCAAGCTACACTCCCAAGGGAGCCAAGCATTGCCCAGTGACAGCAGTTTCACCAAGCTACCCGTTCGCACTGGGATGGGTCCCCCAGGCTTCAGAGCCAGTCTGCGACAGCAGGATTAACCCACGTACCTGTCAGAAGGCAGAAACCCATCACTGCTCTAACTGAGCTTCATTCTCTAGCCCTTCATACTCACAGGTCCAGCTTCCTGCCTTCCAGCTTGTGAAATTCAGGCAATGCTTCAGGAGACAAGCCCTCAGCGCAGAGACTTTCAGGAAATGTGGCAGAACCCTACAGGAGCTGCTGAGCCTGTAATCAGTTCCATTCTCTCCCTAAACAAATAACCTCCATGCTGCCAGAGAGAGTTTAACACCCCACTCTTTACAGAGCTCCGTGGCGTTGTGTGAGGCAAAGCTGTGTGTGGCTCACCGTTAGGACTGAAAGGTTTTGCTAGGAGATATTGCCAAATTTGTTAGAAAGAACGTCTGCTGCTCAAGGAAAGGGAGATGCCACGAACGATGCACTCCAGCAGCACAAAGGCAAAGAAAGCTTTTCGGAGAGGTACACGGTTTAGTTGTAGCAGCAGGTTACCATAATTAGTGACGCTGAATCAAAAGAGCAAGCAGTACAGTCAAGTAGAAGCTTGGCCAAATATTTCCCAGTCATGAGATGTACAAAGACTTACTGCAGGAAAGTTCCTCCATCCCCGCTGGGCTCCCCACCACATCCCCCCACAACTTACCCGAGACAATGGTGTAGCCGATGCCCCGGGGACGGCCTTTGTCCTGGTCTATGGCCGTTATCATCCGCACCGTGGTACCCTGGGGAGGGAAAGGAGACACGAGTTACATGCACCCTGGCTGGCCGCTGCTGGTACTTCCTGCCAAGGCACTGTACCTCTTACCATGGTCCATGTGCTTTAGAGAACTGTCTAAGGGCAAGGCATGTCACGGAAAAGGCCCTTTGCTTCTTGGGGCAGTTCAGGCTCACCGCTCATCACTCTTGTGTAAGCTGCAAAACTCTCCTAACCCACCCCAGGATGTAGCTGGTGATACTAGGACATGCCCAGGAGAACACGTCCTCTGACTGAACCACGACGCAGGCTGAGCTTGACTGGGCAGTAGGCTTGTACCAGGCCAAGTGTCTATAGGGACTGGAGAGACCACCACCAGACTCAGCCCCCGTGCTGCTCATACACTGCCCAGAGGAAGAGAATTTGAAGCAAGGTCAGTGTGGTAAGCACAGCTATCAGTGTTAGAGGAAGAAGGGACTGAAGTTGCAGCCTTGGCCAAGCCAGGACATGCCTCCTCACACAGCATCCCAGCCGCACGGGCTCTGGCTGACAGGCAAAAGCATACACTCTGCCACAGAGATCTTTGCTCTGCGGTCCCTCAAGAACCAAAGGCGACAATTTCTTCTCACCATGACCTTCAACACTTGTCACTACACCAGTTTTATATGCCACTGGCTTCCCAGTTTCCACTGGTCCTCTTCTCCCTCTGCATTCTTCAAACGAGGCACCCCAGGCGACAAGGGATGCTCACACTGGCCATCAGCATCCAGCTGCAATACTAACCAAGGGAGGTGCAGAGATTTTAACTGAAACCTTGAAGGAGAAGGAGAGCTGAACAAATGCTGAGGACAGGAGATTGCCCAGAGGCAGGAGCTCCTACAACTGCCAGCTCACACACCTCATCCTCCATTCTGCAGGACAGACTGGTTTCTTATAGCCCAGCAGAAAGGTCCAGAAGGCCAAGAGTCCCCCAAGACCAAGGAAGAGCATAAATATGACCCAAAATTCTTGTTTAGTCCTTAAAATAAAAATATCATGCCCTTATGTCGGCTCCACAAGCTGCACTTTCCCCGCCTCACTGCAGCGATCCCATGTGAATACAAACACATGCACACGCACATAATTAATGTAGTGTGAAAAAATTTACAGCTCAGCTGTTCTTGTTTTCATTGGTTTATTAACAGTGGCAAAAGAGACATTTTTTTTTTTTTTGCCCTCAAAGGAAATGTCAACAGAGGCGTTTGCATATCTAACGAGGGAGCATAGCAGGACAGCGGCGTTGCGTTTGCCCTGCAATCCATCAGTTGAAGGCCAAAGGGAAAACTACCGCAGAAACATCACCGGTGGAAAGCAGGGACTTGCTGTCTTCCCCAGCTTTCAGAGCTGTGCCCCTGTGGGCTCGATGGAGATGCTTTGCTGCTGCTGGCGGCTGTAAAGAAGGCTCCTGGGGCCAGGCAGACTGCCCATTCCCTGATCTCCAGAGGCTTTTCAATGGACTCTTTAAGTAAATCCACGTTATTAACTGAGAACATTAGCCATAAATCCCAGGTCACTGGCCTCTGAGCAGCACTCGGCTGCTGAGGCTCAGCAGCCAACGGAGATCCTCTAAATCACTGACAGTAACTGTGCTTTCCAAAGGAGCAAGGATAGATAAAAAGCACAAGTAAAGCGGGAAAGGAGCAGGCAGGAAAGCAGAACAAGGGACATGGAAAGGAGGGCAAGGCAAAGTGGAGGAAAAAAAAAAGAAAAGAGGAGCGGAACGCAATCCAGCATACTCTGTTTTAATCTGCGGTCCTCACAGGGCAGGCGTTAGCCCCCCTCCGCTCCCTGGCAAAACAAGAGCTCCTCTGTGGCAGGGGTGGTGGGCGAAGGCACTTGGTCCACCTGACAGCTCGCTCATCGCCTGTCAAAAAGCGAGAGAGCAGCTCAGAATGCTAAGTGTCGCCTGCCGTGCGGCATGTTTCAAAGGGAAGGCAGCTGGGGGAGAAGGCAGGGTTCCTGCGATGGCCGAGGAATAACAACCGGACTGCTGACGCTGTGGCCACTTTATCTGAGGAAAGGTCCCTCCTGTAGGAGCCAAGGGGAAGGGCTGTTGGGAAAGATAAAAGGGTGAGGGCAGATGTTGCAGCGGGGAAAGTTGGGGAGGGGAGGAGGGGGAATCTTGTTGAGGTATCTCAGCAGTGCGTCTCATGGAGATGTCCATAGGAAAGAAAATAGCCAAGCATCTGATTGCAAGAATGAGGGCTTCCACACTGCTGGTGTTTCCACTGTTGTTCTCGCAGCCCTCTGTGTTGTCTCCTCCTCCACAAGCCCTTTCACCAGCCCCTCTTGGGAATGAGCCACACTTCACCAGTGACCAAAGAACACATGCTGGAGCAGAGCCGAGCTCCCTGCCATTCATGGATGCCATCTCCTGGAACCGTGGCAAGGACAGGGACCTGGGCACCTTCTTCATATCCTGCTTAGTTTCCATCTTTCCTGGCAGCTCCTTCACCAGAGTCTTCCAATAGCCACAAACTGGCAGATCCCAGCTCCTGAGAATGGATGATCCCTCCCGGAGCATCCACACAATGTTTAGGATCAATCTTTATCCTTCTGGGGAAGAGGTGGAACAAGTACCACAGGATGGGCACAATGTTTATCCACATTGCTTGTGGCACTTACTAGTTTTGTAGTGAGTGATAACAAGTGATGAAGACAGTCTCAAAGCATGATCAGTCACCTTGGTCAACAGGAGAGACTGTTTCCATTCAGCACATGTTGGAGTGAGATGCTGTGATTCAAAATGTGACGACGCTACACACAGGCTATGCTCATCTCTTAGTACCTGTGATGATCATGAAGTGCCTTGCCCAACATGCCAGCAGAGATAACTAAACCAGAGAGAGACTAGAAATGGGAAAACACCTCAAACCCAAACAAACCCTTGATCATGACCATCCGCAATGGCAAAGATGGACCTCTCACCAACCACATCTCAACAATTTCCAATTTCTCTTCAAAATCCTATCACACCACAACACTATTCCTTTCACTGCTTAGGTCTTGGCGTAGCAAGGGCAGGAGATGCTGTGATCTGGCTCCCTGAGGTAGCCTACTGCTACCACTGGGATCCCTCCCACCATCTCTGCCCAAACACATCTGGCAAGGCTTCCGCTTATTCACGGAAACCCCAGATTGACTTCCAGTGCCAAAAATCTCTGCCCAGGTCTCACCCCAGGGATATGTGGCATGAACCTGCGGCTCTTGGAAACTCCAAAGTATTCCTGACATTTCTTAAAACAAGTAAGAACTCTCCTGCCTACCGCAGACAATGGTGGCTGCAAGGAAAGGACTCAGCTGGTGGGTACAGACTGAAGAACCAGAATAGAATAACCCTCTCCCTCTAGGGAAGGAAGAGGAAGGTTTAGAAAAGTAATAATCTGGAAAAGCCTATGCTTAAAAAAAAGGCAAAGAAAATAAAGAATAGCACATTATCCAAACAAAATCGGAGGTTTTTTTGAAGAGGGGCAGGGGTAAATCAATCCTTTTTTAATAAAACCCTGAGCTTTTAATAAAGTGTTCACACTGATGGGCTGGAAATATTGTAAGAAAGAATTAACTCAGAGCTATTGAGACTCTAGGGCAGAAATAGGACTGATTCTACATAATTTCCTCAACCCAAGGAGTTTTGGAGGAAGTGGGGGATGGTGCTGAAGAATTAAAACTGTTTTAATGATATTTGACACGAATCTGTACCACGCTATTGCAAGGGAATACAACTGCTGGGCTTGGGGCCAAACACCAATGGGGTTTGCCTCCCCTCTTGTCTTCATGTGATTCCCTGAGGGACGAAGCACACTTTCATCAGCCTCAGCTCATCTCTTAGTGAACGGATTCCTTCGCTTTCACCCCCAAAGTGAAGCTGCGATGCTGCCTGGACCATGCACCAGCTGAGGTCCAAAAGCAGGGGCTCATCAGACCAACAGCATCTCTGCAAGGGGAAATGGGTCCTCTCTTCCAGCCCCTAATAACTCAGCTGGAGAGCATCAACAATGCATCAAAACTACAGACACTGAGAGGATGGACACCCGAAAAGACTCTGAGGATGAAAAATACAGTGTCGTCAAGCTTTGCCACAGCTGCAGGCAGTGTTGGTGCATTCGGGTGCCCTGGGAGAGATATCTGAGGCACTCTGGGATGATAAACAGAGTCAAGAAAGAAGATACAACACCTCCAGGGACAGCAAAGTCTCTCCCTGCTGCGTTTTCTTCCTTTGCCCGATAAGAAATTTCTTTCTTCTCAGTGTCCGAATAAGCACGTGCCCAAAATGCTTCTAAATTATGCTACCAGATCCCAGCCTGAGAAAAATAAGAGCTACAACAGTGCTTCTCTCCCCTCTTGCATCCCTCCACCCCTTTTTCTTCTTCTTCTTTTATAGGATTAGGGACTTGAAAGGCAAGGCGCAGCCCAGCATTGCAGCAGGAGGAGGAAGGGGGAGCGCTTCAGAAAGCTGCCACGGCAAAAAAAAAATCCTATTTCTCACTTCTTAATTCCAGTCAATTCCAGTCAAAGGGCTGATAGAGATCTGTTTGCGGTAATTTGCTGCAGTTTATCCACTCTTTTCACCTTCTATCGGCTCTTCACTGACGGGCTGGCTGACATGCTGTTACTCGAGTGAGGAAATTAAAATTTGATGCAATAATCCCAAATAAGAAGGATTTTATTAGGTAATGTATACACTTTAGATGAGGTATTCTCGCCTGATACATTGATAGAGGAACACAGACATGCTGTGCACCACAGATAAAGAGGCAAGAGAGACGAAGAACGGGCGTGTGGAGCAGCAGCAAGTCTCTGCTCTGTAGATTTGAGGCTGGGATGAAATGTCTTGAGCACATGTTAACCTGCTGAGACTGACAGCAAGGCAAACATCACCCACGAATGCACTGCAGCCTATTGGCTTGACCTCAAAGCCTGTTTTTGGACAGAAGTTGGCCAAGCCCAGACTCCTCACCCGAACTTGTGGTTATCCTTTTGGTGACCAAGCCATTCGGAGGGTGACACTCTACGTGCGACTGGCTCCCTCAGATGGTAGGGCATAGCTGATGAGACTTCCCATGTTAAGCTGAATGCAAGTTAAATGCCAGGCTTGCCATAGCAAGTACTTGATTCAGCAGCGGAGATTTCTCCTGGGGAGCACTTCGGGTCTAAACCAGAGAGCAATACCACTCAAAGTACTGCCCACGTTCAGCCGTTGTTTCTCCTCTGCGTCTCTGGTGGCATCTATCCATCTTGGATATCTTGATGCCTTCGAAGATGTTACATGGGGCCAAGAGAAATGAAAATCTCTAAACCTGTCAGGAAACTAACAGTTTGGTGATCACTCCCTCATTCGTTCCCTGCTTCAGGTTACGCAGTGATTATTTGCTGCGTTGCCTAATGCAAACGGGATACGCACTGGCAGTAACTATGCTGCGTGTCGGTGTATCAACACAAAGAGATTGTTGATCTCCACCGTTACTATGTCTCATTAATGAAAGAGATGCCCTTTCCTAGACACCAAGCCACTCCATGAAAGGGATGCAGTATATAATTTTTGATACTCATGGGACTTCTATTTCTAGAATTTCATCTAAGGCTTTTTTCCCCCCAGTTAAGGGTGATCTAAG
>NW_010429868.1:59908-67647 GCF_000710305.1 Buceros rhinoceros silvestris | reverse complement strand
TTCCCTACAGCTCATAGTCTGCGCCATGGAAATAGTCCTTAATCTCAACAGCACTTAAACACACCAAAACTTTTGCTTCATGAAAGTAATTAATGAAGCCTTTTTTTTGTTTTGGCCATCTTCAGGCTGACAGACAGGTAACGTGCTGTTTGACCTTGGGATTTGTGGCTGTAGGACTCAGCCCTGTCGATCTAGCATTCTCCATGCCATCAGAGCCAGCACTTTGCTCCAAGGTGAATAAAAAAAGGCATAAACTGAAGTGAGCTGGAGTTCCCCCTACCGCTGCATGAACTGAGCCATCAGGCATTTCGGATGCAGTGCACCAGAGACAGAACAGGATGTGTGCGTGGTATGGATGCTCACCACACCACGGTTTCAGGACAGAAGGTTTTTCCATCCATCTACAGAAATATTTGCCCTATCGACAAAGCAATGGGCTGCACAGCTGTGCCTTGGGAAGGTGGATGCTGCTGAGTGGGGCTGGTGCTTGGGCTGAAGGTCCTGGGCACCCTTGCTGGGAGCAGAGCAAACAGCTCCCAAAGCTGAAGCTGCCCACCACGCTCCCCATTGTCTGCTGTGGGGAAAAAACTCCCTGCTGTATTTAGAGACCGGGAGACGTTTTCCACAAACAGTGAGTTTGCTGACAAACCGAGTTGCAGAAGAACTAAAATGATTGGATCAATTTGGCAAATCCTGGGGGAAAACACTCAAAGTGCTGAAACGGCTGATGATTCTGGCATTTTCAAAACTGTCTCATTTCAGGAACATTTAAATTTTTCTTCAAGTTTTCTATTAGAAACAGCATGCATATACACTGTGAGGAGGAGGAAATCAGGTGGCTGTGTGCTAAGAACAGAAAGCCTTTTTAAAGTTTAAGAAACAATGTTTAGGAAATTATTTTATTTGGGTTTCAGGCTTCCCAACCCTCCTTGCTTAGGGTCCCTTTTTTAAAAAAGGGCAAAATATTTCTGAGCTGGCTTGAAACATCTTGCTTCAGAAAGAAAATGTTTTGCCTCTCTTTGGATGCTATTTGGATCTCATGATTCAGAACGTTTGCACCTGAGCATGGAAACAGGGCTCCTCTTTGCGCACCCAAGCCACAAATGTCAGGGCAGAGCAGTGCAAACCTGTGATGGTTGGAAGGAAGGACAAATATCTTTGCAAGGAGGTTTTCCTCCTGCTCTTTTGGGATAGCTTGTGCTTTCCGCCCCGTTCCCTGCTCCATCCTCTCTTGGCCCCCGGCACACCACCGCTGTCATGCACATTGGAGTGAAGAATCAGCCCTTACCGGAGGCGAGTTCTCGTAGATATTTGTGCTGTAGGGCAGGTTGATGAAGATGGGGTCCATGTCCTGCACGTCTGTGATGGTGATTGCCAGGTTGGCCAGAGTAGACAGCGGCTTGTTTTTATCTTGGTCCTTGAAAAAACAAGGGTTGGCGGGGGGAGAGAGAGAAGGGACTTCTATCAGAAAAATAGAATTATTCAACAGTATTAAGTCTGTCACAGTTGTAGTTGGGTCAAAATTTCTGAATAGTTCAGGTAATCATCTCTTTTTCAAGCTACCTGCTGGAATTATTGTCCACTGTACCTCCCTCTAAGCTGAAATACAATACGCGTTTCATTCCAGCATTAGCCTTTTGAAATAAAGCAAGCACCAATTTAGTTTTCATCACATTTTGTATGGAAAAGAAGCAACACTGTTCAACACACATTTCAAAATCTGAATTCCTTCCTAATGCAGATACACCCTAGGGCACCTCCGCACTGTGAGACCCAGGTGTGGTTGCCAGCAGGTTTAGCTACCAGCACATCACAGCAGAGCATCTCATACCCTCCAGCGCTGATGCCTCTGCACAGCTTGAGCTCCCTCAGCTGGAACACAACAAAGACCCCCCCAGCATCCTCGCATTTCCACCGCTCCTCATAACCCCGTGGGCTGCGTGGCAGTCAACAGCTTTCCTCTTTCCTGCATTCACCGCTCTGAGCTTTGGCAGAAGGTGAGCACCAAGTGCTGCTTCTGGTGTCGTAGGATGCCTTGGCTCTTGCGCAGAAGGCAGAATGGAAACCCGAACCACAGGATCCATCCTCGCAGTAGCAACCTCCTTTCTACTGGGCTGATCATTTTGGCTCTGATAAACTGCAAACATCTCCCTCCTGCCTTGCACGGGCACTGGCAAGATGGGAGAACCAGGAGCTGCCTTTCAATGCAAGCCAAGCTGCTTCCACAGCTGCAGAGAGGTGGGGAGCCATCCTCCCTGCTCTGCGAAGCACGTCACAAGCGTGCAGCCACCTCACGATGAGCAGTGGAAACCCTCAAACACTTCAATGCTCTGAAGAGGAGCATCACCCTCCTTACACCCATCGCAACTCATCAGGATGGAGTCACAAGCACCTTCTCAGAGCAAGATGCTTCTCCAGCAGCCACCAGCACTACGTGCTGCCACCAGCTTGTCCTGCTGCTCTTACTGGAGCCTCATCCCAAGAGTGCTCAAAAGTGACCCCAATGCCCACAGCCTTTGCTGAAAGGGCAGGAGCAAAGAAGGTAACACATGAAGGGAAAGAAATAAATCTCTCCTTACCCCCTAATCAAGCACCGTGCTGAAAGGCAACCATTAGAGGTTACTGCACACTTCTGCAAAACAGCTCTGAACAGCAGCAAGGACTGATTGCCAGAAGATTAATGTTAATTTAAACCGCATTCAACAGCACAGCTTGTACATTATCCTCTTAACCTGCAGGCCTCAGCGTTTATGGCCTGGATGGATGCTTATTTCTGACTCGAGCTCTGCTGTTAGCGTTATCAGGTTGAAGTCTCTTGTTTCTTCAGATATTGTTTTTTCCCCCTCCCCTTTACCTCTTAAATTTTAGTTAAAGATTTTTTACAGATCACACTGAAAAAGCAGGCACATTTCAAGTTTCCTCCCCTACCATCTCTAACGCTGCCCTTTCCAGCTACTTTCTGCTCTTGCTGCCTACATCCCTGGGATGAAACAGCTCCTGCCTTGAACCAAGGCTCCACGGCTCTTCTTGCAGCCCTTGCAGCCACCCCAAATTCACCACCACTCCAATTCCCACTCTGGACCATGGAAACGCTTCATCAAGCAGGCAAGAGCCTGAATTTGTTCTTCCAGCTCCTGCTGCGCTGGTGCTACTCTCATCCCTCTTCCCAGGCTGAGCTTTGGCCCTAGGTTTCCTACTGCCTTTCTGCTAGAAATTACCAGCACCCTGGGACCAAGCCGAGGAGATATTCGCATAGCTGCAATCAAGCCCGGTTCAGAGACTTAATATTTAAGCCTTTGAACAAGCCGAGCTGGTAATCACTAGAAGCCAGGAGTGTATTGGGTTGCAAGTACCAGATACACCCCCATTTTACCTTTGCTGGCAACTGCACCAGAGATATGGGGCTAGTTGGAGCTGGATGGACCAGGATGGACCAAGGTGGCATCCTTGAGGACACCAGAACCAGACATGGGAAGGAAAGGCATATTTCAACTTGTGTTTGGTCCCATGTTTTGTAACCCACTAGATAGTTCAATAGCACATCCTAGGGAAACGTGTCAGCAACAGCGACAGAAAGAACAAGCAGGTCCTCTTATCACTGGAGTATTTAAAATTAAATGAAGTAACTTTCAGAAAAAATAAGCTCCTGGGGAAAATTCCACAGCCTTGTACGTGTAGGGGTTGGGCTGAAAGGTTGAGCTGTTTGCCTGTGGCCCTGCAGTTTGTGAATGCCCAGCCTCCGTGGCTGCGGAGAGCAAAGCAGCCCTGCGCAGCCCTCCATGTCCTCATGACATTTGTGGTTCTGCATCAAGACAATGATCTTGATTAAATCACATGCTTCAAGAGCTCTAGCCAGCTGCCTGGAGGGGTCGGGAAGGGTTCCCCTCCGCCCCCCCTCCCCACTCTCCTGAATACAGAGTTGGTCAGATGTATTGTAGGGCTGAATCTCACCTTCCTCTGTTGCATCTGAGATGAGAAAGGAGCCATCATCATCCAGAGCGCCTGCTTGAGCAGTGCTCCTCATTCACAAGTTCCTTAGCGAGCTCTCACTACATTTGACTCCGGGAAAGAAGTTTTTCATTCAGGTGAGGCACGAATTTTCCAAGGTGGCCACCTGGACCCATATCTCCCAGGGGTCCCCTCCCAGTATTAACCATATTTAGGATCTTGGTTTCTCCTCTGTCCACCAACATTTTAACTCTTGATGCCTGAACCCAGTTTTTGCTGAATGAGGTTATGGGTGAATCTGCTTGTAATAAGCCATGATACCCAAGGAATGAGACGGGAGGATTTAGTGGTCTGTGTGCCCTCTACTGACTTTCTTCACCAAGGGAGCTGCTTGCCTGTATGCAGAAGCCCCAGATGCACGCGAGGTGCTGTTGGAGAGGTGCAGCTGTGCTCCCTGAGCTCACAGCAGTGATTTGAAACTACCCAGGCACTGCAGTGCTCTAATACCTTTCTAAGCAGAACACACTGGATGTGCCTGAGAAGATGCCAGAGTAGGGCAGTAAAATAAATAAGCAGCAGCTCCTTCCCCATTGCAGTCCCTCTAGAAAACACCTTCAGCAGCCAGGATAAGACTCACCGTTGCGTTGACCTGGAGCTGGTACGCCTGGGTCACTTCATAGTCCAGCTCCCGTATCACTGACACGATGCCACGGCCGCTGTCGATGGCAAAGAAATTGGAAGGAGGCTGGAAAGAGTAAAGCACGCTGCCTCCTGCCCCCTGGTCCGGATCTGTGGCATTCACTATGAAAATCGGAGTGCCCACCGGTGTGTTCTGGAAATAATAATAATAAAATAATAATATATCAGTAAAACTGTGTACCACCCTATTTTCCCATCAAACACACATTGGCAATTTCCTTTGCCCACCATCTAGAGATCCAAGAACTCCAGCCCTATATTTTCGGGACATTTAGAATTTACACAGCTGGTTTCTTTATCACAGTATTGCCACAGCTATAATAGTTGTTACACACTTATAATAATAGTTATACAGCTGTGGTCAAGATGGCACTCATTTTCCCAGACATCACAACTTTCCAGAAAAATTACTCTCTTTGATGAAACTTTTTTTCTGCGCAAAAGCTCTTCTATTTTCGATACTGATTCCCTCTCCATTTTCACTACAAGGTATTAAACAGAAGAGAGTCTCAAAAAAAGTGCATTAAATGCAATGCTGAACTTTACGTAAAACTCAAAGTTTCAGTTTCCACAGCAACTAGAACCCGGCCTGATTAACGCAGGCATTAACAGTTAAATCGTCATAAATCTGGAACTAATCTACATGCATAAAATATGCAGCTGAGTGCACAAAATCAGCAATGGCAAATGCAGTTTGGCACTTCTTATTGTTTAACTTCGCAGCAGGGAGAACAATTATCCATTTCGGGTGGAACAGCTGCATGTTCCTATGCAAATCTTAAATGCATATTCTTGTCTCTCCAGAGGCTGAAGCGGAGACCACAAGCAAAAAGGCTTTGCTGGGGACCTGGGCTGCAGGTACGCGCCGATCACGACCGCATGGGTAAATCCGTGTGTTTGTACCGTGTTCATAGACATGTTAAGGTTTGACGGAGAGCTCGAACTTGAAAGGGAGACAGCAAAGGTCAGCAGCGAGATGTGACAGCAGCCAGTTATGGCCAATTGGGATAATACGGATTATCTCTGCAAACCTCTTCCCCAGCGTCCGCGTTTTATTGTGAATTTCATTTGTATTAAATTATTTGTCCTCAGCTCACAGAGAAGTATTGTGAAGAGCTGAGAAGGTGGAAAGGAGACTTGAGGAGAGGCAGAGCTTAAAAGATGGGGCGCTGCTTCCAAGTGGAGCCCCCCTTGCAAATCCTTGGCCAAAGCTGAGCAGAGAGCTGAGCTGTGCTCGGGGGTTTTGGGAACTGCAAAGCCTGCAGCGAACCACAGCCAGGGCTTCAGCAAGGCTGTCCCAACCCACCACCTCTGCTAGAAAACACGCAAAACAAGGGCTTCACACTTGGAGATCTGATTTAACCACTTCAGTTGTAGGTGATGGCATAAGAAAAGAACCAAAGCACCTGAATTTCCCCCTGGAGGCTCAGGTCAGCAGAATGTTGCTGCCTTCAGGGCGGGTGGCAGGATTTGCTAGGAGCGTGGTCAGGCAGAGTTGGGAACCCAGGGCATGTCCCACAACTCACATTCAGGAGTCTGGGCCCTGGACACTTGTTCACGCACATCTCTCACGTCTCCCTGCCCTTGCATCCACCCTTGCAGCACTGCAGGGGTGCTCTGACATCTTCGCTTGCCCCAGGCTACAGCAAAACTCCACTTCCCTTACTTCAGTGTCACTTCTGCCGAGGTGTGAGAGGTTGCAGTTCCCACCTAGATTTATCATTTTCTTCCCACACCCCCACCCCCACTCTAAATCAATCACAGGGCATGGCCTAAGGTTTATTTTTTAAAGCACCTTTTTTTGTCATCAACGATCATTAAAGTATACTGACCTCAAAAGAGAAACCTATCCCCATGCTCTACCTAAATCATTCCCATCCTTGAAGCCTTCTAGTGGTGGAAACACTCTGGCCCATTCGTCCGCAGCCCATTTGTCCCAGCAGTTTGCTACCCTTTGCCTCACAACTGCTCATTTTCTGGCATGCTTAGCCCAGAACTGCCCCGCTGCCATTAAGCCCTTGACTTTGTGCCGTGCACAAAGCACATTAATCTTGGTCTGTGCAATTAGACTGCTCAGGATCCAGGACTTTGTCAGCTCAGGAGGAATTTTGGTGTGGAGAAGGCCTTCATGGGGGGCTGTGGTGGGTGTTTGCTTTCTGAGCACTCCCAAGACACCTTCTCAGACAGGACTAGAGCATCTCCCCCATCCCTGTTTGGGCTACCTGCTTCCCCCAAGCCATTACCAGCTGGAAGCAGCCCCAGAGCATCCTGCAGCCCTCCCATAGCTGCTGCCAGGGCATGCATCAGCCGCCGCAGTCCACATGTTCCAACAACTGCCTTCTCAAATTCCTTCCCAGAGTATCAATGTCAGGACCAAGAGCATCACAAATTAACCATTAATAAGGGGAGGGGAGCAGAGGCAGCAAGACTAGACATGAGCTTGCAACATGAGGTCTGGGGTGTACTGTCCTCAAGAATAATAATATTCATAAGGATAAAGCTGGACCTGAATATACTTCCTCTTTTTAAGTGCCCCCAGCCGCTCCTTTTAACATGCAAATCCGCTCTGGTCACCCGTGATTACGGGGCTGTGCGGCTGGCTGTGAAAGAGGAGAGCTTGATTTGCCCAGCATTGTATTTCATACAATAGCCCAAAAGCAGGCTTTGAAGAGAGTTCATCTCTTTGTCCTTCCAAAGGAGAAGCTGCCTGGAGGGATACAGAGGTCACCAGCTTTGGTGCTGTCAGCTCCGGCCCCTGCAGACACCGCCTGAGCTCTGACTTGGCGAATACTGTATTTTTATCCTTATTTTATAGCTTTGCTGACCAGGTCCTTTCATTGGCCAAGACGGCAAAAGCCATGCAGAAGGGGTATTGGCTCTGGACGAAGATCTGGCTGGTCCTGGAAAACAGCCATGGGCATCAATGCCAGAGCATCTGAGGGGTTGGGAGGGACCCCAGGGCAGGACCTCACAGTGGCACCTGAGCAAAGCACAGCGTGGGTGAATTTAGGAGGGGAGCAGAAGGGCTCCCAAGCAATAGGAGCCTTATGGGAGCTTGAAGCAGAACAGCATGGTCACAGAGGGGGGAAATC
>NW_010429868.1:54185-59805 GCF_000710305.1 Buceros rhinoceros silvestris | reverse complement strand
CAGCAGGAAAATTTCACTACATGCTGTTATTCCTGACAGCACACAGGTCAAAGGATGAGACCTATAAGAAGTGCTCTGGGCAATGTATCTTTTTTCCTCAGCTCAAATTCAAGCAGGAAAAAAAAAAAAAAAAGGCATTCGGCAAGGCAAAACCGGCAGTGGGATGCAGACATCCTGTATCTACAGTCCTCCAGCAAAAGGTCTCATTTTCAATGTTCACGCCCAGGCAGGACACAGTCAGGACTCAGAGGAATTTCAGGCTGTCTGCCTTAAAAAGCATAAGTAGTACATCTTCAAAATCCTCTTGCCATTTTTGGGTCAAACAGGCTCAAGATATTCCTCAGCAGGAGGCTGACGTCTCTATTTCTCAAAAGATGCGGCCCATCATCTAAACAATGGAGCAAAACATTGGTATTAAACAGAACTGGCTGGGGGTTGGGTTTGAAGGTAAATAACAGGCTGAGGGCACAACCCAGGGAGATGCCACTGGAAAGCCCCACCCCAGCCAGCTCAAGACAGACTACATTTGTGCATTTTCAGCATTTGGACCATTTACAGGACCCTTCTGTTTGCCCTTCACGGCTGTTCTTCCTTAGCAGAGATGAATCGTGGTTATGCTTAGTTCACTGACAGGCAAAAAGAGCAAATTCTGTCTTTTCTGTCCAGAAAAAAAAAAAAAAAAAAAAAAAAAAAAAAAAAAAAAAAAAAAAAAAAAAAAAAAAAAAAAAGAAAAAAGAAATACAGATAGAAAACAGCCTACAGGTGCCTGTGGCAAACAGGTGAGTTTTCTACACAACTCGCCAAATTTTGTTATTTTTAAAGCTTTTGACACTCTCCAGCAGCCATTGATGAAGCTTCACTCACTACAGAAAAAAGAACTGGTGACAAAACTGTGTCATATCATTAAATCTTTGTTATAATGCCAGCAGATGTGAGTTAAAAATACACATGCAAACAGATGCCTCCTGCAGAGAAGGAGGAGGGCAAACAGGAGCAGAACCTGCTCCCAACCTGCCTCCAGCGCCCCATCCTTCATCTGATGGCTTAGCAGGAGCAGCTCCTGCACCCAGGTCCCCCCGCAAGCAGCTCCAGGAGTTAAAGGGCTCCAGAGAGCCAGCTGCAATACTGCTGAGCTGGGGATGTCGGGGTGCGAGGTAGCGAGGCCACCGCTTGTTTTGCAATAAATGAGTAAGAAAGGTTCAAACCACTGTTAAAATCTTATAGAAAGAAGCTCTGGGGTCCTGTTTGCTGGGGAGAAATACTGAATGGTAACAGCGTGTTACACAGGGCTACCCAAAGCACCAGGAAGACCAAAAGCAGCGAGGTGTAAGAGGAGACTACTCCATTTCAGCCTATCTCCAAGAGCAAGGACTTGGATAAAAGTAAGGAATGAACAACCCTAAAACTGCTGTCCAAACATGAAAGGATGGCGCTGCACAAGGCGGAGCAAGACCTTACCTCCCTCACACCAACACAGCAGTGTGACAAGGCAATATGCATGACTGAGTGACCAGAAAGGAGTTGTGTTTCCATCCAAAAGCTCTCATGGGTACAGGTTGAGACCCCCTGTGCAGGCCTCTAGTGTGAGCGACCAGACACAGACACGTCCTGTGTTAACCCTGGCACACTGACAGCTAGGACATCAAAGCCTTCTGCAACACTCTCTGCAAAAGAGCAGCTCAGACTGAAGAGAAGATTATCAGAAAAGGGCCTTTTTAAAACATTTACCCCTCACTCTCTGGCCACACCTACAGTCCTTAATATCTTCTTACGAATCCTGCTATAAAATGCCTTAGTAATAGAATTTCTGATGGATGCTGCTCCAACACAAGATGGCAACGCAAGGCAGGTTACAACCCCAGGGAGATGCGGCCTCAGGGGTGTGATGCGTCCTACCAGGGCGGACGATTTTTAAGGCATACGTAAAGCTACGTGAACGCACTCTTCTTTCACATGGGCCTGAAATGATCAGGCTGTTAGCAGAAAAGCCAGCACGCCTGTCATTTCACCAACAGCTCCCGCTCCCAAAGTGTACAAAACCCTCCGGCTGTCAGACAGCCACTCACCCTGCTAACGGAGCAGATTTGCACGGCGCCTTTGAGAGTTTTTTCCACCATAGAAAAACTATTTCACGGGCCACAGGCCACCAACACCTTGAACGTGCCTTGATCCATCAGTCTTGTCCAACTGGCCTGACACCAGGAGCCCTGCAGTCAAAGGGCTGAGCAAGGGAATAGGAGGTGTCGACTTTTTTACAGCAGAGTCAAAGCTGGATGGAATTAAAGGTGGGAGATGAAGCAGAGGAGATTTGGGACTTAGTTTCTCAGATGCTCCTTTCCCTTAAATGCAGCCACTTCTCCAACCTGCAGACAGGTTGTCACAAGCATCAGTTGGGCACTAGAAATGTTCAGTTGGGCATTTTTGGCATGGTCCCTCCAAGCCTGCACCCCATCTCCAGCGGCTGGCCACATAGAGGACCTCCATCTGTCCTCCCATGGCAAAGTCACCCAGCAGCGCCCCAGCAGAAGCTGGTAGAAACCATTAGGATGCGGATGCGCACATGCTGTACCAACGCAAATAATGTGGAAAAACGGCAGGCAATCTGGCCGAACAGCTGTCTGAAGGTCAATGAGATGAGAGGAGGCGATGCAAACGGACCGGGGGCCATTCAACCACAGGCACGAGGGCTCAAGCAGCAGGCAGCCTACCAGACTGCCCGAGCTGTCATCTTCCCATCAGCGTTGAAACAGTCTCACCGGCCCTATTTTAGGTCCTTTTTGCCCCTACACGCTGCCCCTCCATCAAGGCAGGAGCTGACCGCTCCCATCAAGAGATGCTTCACTGCTTCGCTTACCTCTCAGGTCAACCTATTACTCTTCAATCATTCCCTGCTGCTGTTCCTGGCGGCTCTTTTCCCTCTCCCTGCCTCTCACCACCATGCAGCAGGGTAGATGAAAGGAGCTTTTTCGCTCTGCTAAAAGCTGGCTCAGACATCCCTCCGCTCCAGTGAAAGGCGCGCCCCACCAATCTCATCGCAGGGCAGGAAGAAAGTTCCACGCCTCTAGCTCAAGGCAGGGCATCTCAGAGGTGCTGTGTAACAGAGCTGACACTGAATCCAAGTGCTCTTCTGCTACACCTGAAATCCCAGCTCCCTCATCCCTGGGCTGCCCAGCACAGACTTAAGTGACCTATTCCTGTTCCAGGTCTCATTTGCTGAAGGAGATACCAGCAAAAGCAGTGCTGGAACAAGTGCCAGCCCCTCTCCCGGACTCTGTTGACAGGAAAAAACAGCTCCAGGTTTGGTTTTCTTCTCCAGGCTCCATCGCAGAAGCGACCCAACTGCCAGACTAGGTCCCTTGCTTGCGTGTCAGCTCTAAATGGTCGCACAGACGTGGACAGACTTCCAATTCCTGTATTCTTTATTACACTTTTAATTACATTTATTAATTGCATTACTGCTAGTCTGAGCCAAGCAATTTCCAATTTCAAAGTTTGATTTTAAAACCTGATAATTTCCTTCTTTTTCAAAAAAAATTTTTGGTTGTAATTCACCCCACCTTTCAATCAGCTCTCGTTAATATGTATCTCTTGTTGCTATCTCTTAAGTGACCTCCCTCATTATCGGGTGACACTGGCAAACGGCCACTGCAGAGCTATAATTCAATTGAGAAGCTTTTGAAAACACCATAAACACAGCTGGAATAGATGCATTATAGGAGCTGGAGGCTGAATTAGCGGCTGGATAACCACACTCAGAGCTGAGCGCGCTTATTCAGAGCAGACACAGACCGACCCAACACACGGCGCTGAAGAAAGGGACATCACAACCAGGAAGCCCACAGGGGATTTCGTCATCCTGGCAGGACAACAGTGCTCAGCAGACACAGGACGATCTGGTGTCCTGTAGGATAAAGCTGCTCACTTCTTCCAGCCCAGAGCTGACCCGTTTCCCATCAAAGATAACTCTGCTCTTGCCAGCACAGGGCTCAGATGGCTTATTTATGGCATGGTGTCCTCAAAAGCTGAGAGTGCAGCGGCTCTGGACCTCTCCTCGTGGCACCCGTCACTTCTACAGCGCGTCTTGAGGGGCTAGCCCAGGACAGGCAAGAGAGGACAGATAGGAAAGGAAGGAAATGTTAACAAGAAAATAAATCCACAACATTCGTCTCCTCTTATTTATACCTTCCTAGTCAGCTCTGGCTACTCTCACTTCCAGACAGTGATACAGTAAGTGGGACATGTCACCCCCTTGCTGTCTGCTCTTGGGAGCAGCAGAGGGGCCACACAGCTCAAGGACTCACCCAGAATGGAGTTATATTCAACCGAGAAAGCAAAGGGAGGAAAAGCATGTAGGAAAATATACAGCAGAGCTTCACTTTACAGCTTTAGGGGCAAAAGGAGCTGCCTACCCTAGACAGCAGCAAGCGCAAGGCTTGGGCTTGCACAGGGGCTGCACCACAACCTCCATCACCCCCAGCCAAACCTGCAGAGCCAGGGGATTGCTCCTCTCCCCCCTCCCTCCAAACCTTGCCTTCATCATGGTATTCCGTCCCTCCCAGCTCCAGCCAGCCCTACCCTGCACTACCCCCGTCTGCCCATGATAACAGGCAGACAGAGAGGAGCCACCTGGGTGAAGCACCAGGACAAACGGAGCACAGAGAAGAAAGTAAATTCCACACTGGCCTTCAAGAAGTCATCACACTCGCACTGTTACCGGTTATTTAAGCAGACAGCCAGCTTTGTCTGTCAAAGCTTGTGTTCCTCGACAGCCCCTATTTCCAAGTAACTCCAGCTATTACACTGTGCCCTGGGTTTGTGTTTGCTGTCCCAGATCTCAGGAGACCATGAGCAGCTTCTCACAGCTCTGTGAGAAGTAGTGAAGAGGAGCAAAGCTAATACCAGCAGGCTTACGTACTCTGTGCAGAGGAACCTTTCCAGCAACCAAAATGCCACTGACATGGACTGCTGCGAACATACAGCTAACAGGAGAAGCACAGTCTGAGAGATCAGAAAAGCTGGGTGGGGTTGATCATTCTGACTTTGGAAAAGAGGTGGGGAGAGCTCTGGCAGGAACAAAGCAGTCTATGTTTACAGCCTCCTTCAGCAAGACACATCTCAGTCGGCAGGTCTGATAATTCCTGCCAAACAGCGTTAAAGGTGATGGCCAAGGTGCTCACTGGACTGTTCCTGATGATCTTCAGCAGCCCTACAAACACCGAGGAGCTGCGGCAGAGTGAGGAGAACAACCAACACTGTCAAGATTTCTTCAGCGAGAGTAGCTTCAGACCTCTCAGCTACATCAGCCAGAGGTGAAACAACGAAACCCCCAGCGTAGCTCTTGGCTAATAGGGAATTAAAGGGAGGTGGCAGCATTGACACCTCCAGCAAGAACAGCAGACAACAGATCCTGCTCCATTCTCTCATCTTTCTACCAGACAACACTCTTGGTCAAAAAGGGTGACAAAAATCACATCCATCATCTTCTCTAAGCCATATGACTTGGTTCTCTTAACACAGAGAAGAATTCAAAACCAACACAGTCAGCTAGCATGTAGCCTTCAAAACACAGTTGTAAATAAGGAATATTATCAGGCAAGTGTATTTTTAATGGATTCCTGCT
>NW_010429868.1:31883-54093 GCF_000710305.1 Buceros rhinoceros silvestris | reverse complement strand
CCTGCTGGGAACCTGCAGGTCTCTGTCCAGTGTTTGACATTTTTTACCAATCATCTGGAAGAGTGAAAACACAGAGCTTCCGAGATTGGTAAACAACAAAGGGCACAGACTGTTAACATTGAGCAGATTGTCTGTGTCTTTCTTTTTAATGTGTAAGTGCAGAGTTCTATATCTGACCCCCAAAATACATCTCTCCTATGAACAGAGGATGACCCTGTAAAGCCAAATGTTTCCCACTGCCCTGGGAGGGGATAGAGGGGAAGGGCAGTGAGACAACTACCGCTTCACTCAGAGCTCACAGCCAAATCCCATTGGAGAAACTAACATTTCTCTCCCATTTCCATCCATTATCTATTTCCAGCCTTCAAGAAGCTGGGCAGAGCTGCAGCAAGGGTTGGGAGGCAGCCTGTGCCACCATCCTGGGCTGCTAATTACGTCAGTTCTGATTTTGGAGATGGCAGATGGGAACCCAAGATGGTCTAACGAGATGTTTGAAAGTCAGGCAAACACTGAGAATGTGAAAACCTGTCAGTCAGGGAGCTCCTGGCCTTGACGGCACTGCTGTGCTCCTGCTGGTGCGATTTTCCTGCTGGAAGAGGGCGTTCGGAGCAAGGGCACGCACCACAGATGGCTCGGCATCCCTTTGGCTGTAATCGTAGTGGAGGCGGTGGGCAGGGACTGGGTGGATCCAGGTGGCCACAGCCAAGGTCTCCACTCTCTGCTGTCAGCACTGGCAGAGGCAGCTTTTGTCCAGGGAAACAAAAGCAGCCTGCACAACAGAGATTTTTCCGCTACCCTCCCCTCAGTATTAAAATTCAGTAACAAAATTAGATCACCAGTGTGATTTACTGCTACCAGCCGACATACAGCATAGGGTTAGAGAATCACAGAACTGTTTAGGTTGGAAGAGACCTTTAAGATCACCAAGTTCAGCTGGTAACTCAGCACCAACAAATCCACTACTAAACCATGTCCCTAAGCACCACATTTATGTGTATTTTAAACACCTTGAGGAAACCCCTTTTTTGATTTCTGCTCTGGGGTGATACTGTAAACTGAGCAGATTCTGTTTCTTATATCCCATTTTATTTTTCAGTCATCACTAACTTTTAGTTTCTAAAGAAGGAAGTCAAGAATCACAGACTGGCAGGGGTTGGAAGGGCTCTCTAGGGATCATCTAATCCAACCCCACTGCTAAAGCAGGTTCACCCCGAGCAGGTTGCACAGGATGTTGTCGTCCATGAAGTTTGGGATCTCTTCAAAGAAGGAGGCTCCGCAGCCTCTCTGGGCAGCCTGTTCCAGGGCTCTGCCACCCTTAAAGTTTTTCGTCATGTTTAGATGGAACTTCCTGTATTCCTGTTCGTGCCTGTTGCCTCTTGTCCAGTTGCTGGGCACCACTGAGAAGATTCCGGCCCCATCCTCTTGACCCCTGCCTTTTAGATATTGATCAGCACTGATGAGATCCCCTCTCAGCCTTCTCTTCTCCAGGCTAAACAGACCCAGGTCTTTCAGCCTTTCCTCATCAGAGAGATGCTCCAGGCCCTTGACCATCTTCGTAATCCTCTGCTGGACTGTCCCCAGTAGTTCCTTGTCTCTCTTGAACTGAGGAGCCCAGAACTGGACATAGTATTCCAGATGTGGCCTCACTAGGGCAGAGCAGAGGGAGAAGAGAACTTACTTTGACCTGCTGGCCACACTCTTCCTAATGCAGCCCAGGAGACCATTGGCCTTCTTTGGCACGAGGGCACATTACTGGTTCATGGGCAACACCAGGACTCCCAGGTCTTTTTCTGCAGAGCTGTTTTCCAGCAGGTCAACCCCTGCCTAACCTGTACTGGTGCAGGTGGTTATTCCTTCCCAGGTGCAGGACCCTACACTTGCTTTTGTTGAACTTCATTAGATTCCTGCCCACCCAAGTCTCGCTGAATGGCAGTGCAACCTGATGGTGTGACAACCAGTCCTCCCAGTTTTATATCACTAGCAAACTTGCTGAGGGTACACTCTGTCCCTTCATCCGGGTCCTTGATAATATGTTGAACAAGACTGGACCCAGTCCTGACCCCTGGAGAATGCCACTAGCTACAGCCCTCCAACTCTGCTGCTCATCACAACCCTCTGAGCTCTGTCCTTCAGCCAGTTCTCAATCCACCTCACTGTCCACTCATCTCAGCCACGCTTCTTAAGCTTCCCTACGAGGATGTTACAGGAGACAGTGTCACGAGCCTTGCTGAAGTCGAGGTAGGCAACATCTGCTGCTCTCCCCTCGTCTATACAGCTGGTCACACCATCACAGAAAGCTATCAGATTGGTCAAGCATTATTTCCCCGTGGTGAATCTATGTTGACCACTCCTGATGGTCTTTCCTCCGCATGCCTAGAAATGACCTGAATGATGTTCCATCATCTTTCCAGGGATGGGGGTGAGGCTGACTGACCCGTAGTTTCCTGCATCCTTGTCCTTACCCTTTTTAAAGACTGGAGTGGCACTGGCTTTCCTTCAGTCCTCAGGCACCTCTCTCCTGTTCTCAATGACCTTTCAAAGATGATGGAGAGTGGCTTAGCTCTCTCTGCCAGCTTCCTCAGCACTCGTGGGTGTCCACTTTGCTTAACTGATCTCTAACCCAATTCTCCTCAACCAAGGGAAAGTCTTCCTTTCTCCAGCATTTCTCTCTTACTGCCAGGGTCTGGGATTCCTGAGGGCCAGCCTTAGCAGCCAAGACTGAAGCAAAGAAGGTGGATTAAGTTAATGCACCAGCTGGGAAGGAAGGATGTCTGCAGCACACAGACCTCCATCAGGCATCTCTGCCAGAGCCAGGGAGGATGGGAGCGATGGAGGCTGCTGAGCCTGAGCTCAGGCAGCGATGAGGGTTACTCTTAATGACAGCCTGTCCCCATCGATACATCTGGGTGACTCTTGTTGCAAGAGGTGCAAACTGGCACCCCCATGGCATCCCATTGGGCAACGCTCCGGATTGCAAATGACTTCCATTAAGGCAGAGCGTTAATACAATGCATTACAAATGAAACTCTAATGACAGGACACCGGCAGTATTGCTTCTACTTGATATTAATTGGGTGACACTTTCTTTTAATGGTACATTAATTAATGTGGAATATCAACGGAAGTCCACGACACCCACATTAATACAAATGAATTCATTATCATCGGTGTTATTACAAGAAATGACAAATAAATCTGTAACAGTGGGGCCCTTCAAATAATAGCCACGAATCATTAGGTATTGCATTCATTTCTACTGCATACTGCAAATACACACACGCAGTCTGTGGATGCTTATCTAGTCACACACCCTTCTCCGTGCCAGCCCAGTATCTGTTCCTCCCTGGCTCTTGAGCTGTCCTGAGCCACCTTGGAGGAGGATCCATTGGCTAGCAGAGCTGGCCAGGGAGAAACTAGGACTTGCTCTCATGGCAGCTCATTGCCAGGACTTCACACTATCTCTTTCTCTTATTCCACATGTGCTCAATAATCATCTCAAGTCTTCATAAGGCCCTCTTGCTCTAGCACGTGTAATCCTGTACGGAGGATCACCTTTCCTTCCTCCAGCCCTTGCACTACCATTTTAGCAAGGCAGAGAGAAACCTGCCTGCTTTCCCACCATAGTTATTTATTTTACTGCTTGTTTATCCCCTGTTCTGACAGCAAAGCTAAAAGTGCCTTTCACAGTATAGAGTGGCTGGCTTCTAACCATAGGCAAAGCAAGCAATTTGTCCTCAGAAAAGTAAGGAGAAAAAAAAAAATCTCTCTTTGAAGTCTGAGATTTGTAGGTCCCAAAAATCTGTCAAAAAGAAACTCCTATGAGAGCTTCTGCAGCAGCCAGTGAGCAGGTATCACTCTCAACACAAGCAAAAGCAAAATCCATACAGCTGTGCTGATTCAAAAAATATTTCCCTGTCTTCCCGCAGATGGCTTTATTACCAGAGGAAGGATCGATAACAGTTCAGCTCGGGTCTCCTCATCGGGCTTTGCGCTTGCTGAAACATTCGTGCTCTAACAGCATACTCCAGCATGAAGTGTTTCTGTAGAGTCATGTCATGACACGGATTCCCTGGAGGGATTCCAGCAATGTGGAGACCACTCTCCCATGACAGCTAGCACCCCACTTTGCTGTCTCCCACCGCCCCTGCGGTGCTCACGGGTAGAAAGAGCAGTTACAAACTTGGGACAAAGGAACGTGTGGGGAATGTGTTTTTAAAATCCAATATATGAAGACTTACTGACTTGCCCTTGAACCACTAGAGCGGGAAACCCCAGAAAAGGAGCTAGCCCAGGCTAAGTAAGACATATAAAAAAAAGTAAGAGGAAACCTAGCAGCCCAAAGGAAGAAGAAGAAATAGGAAGAAAAGCATCAAGCCCCCGGTTCATACATCACCCCAGTGGTACCGTGTAAGGAATGACACACGTGCCAC
Organism: Buceros rhinoceros silvestris; assembly: GCF_000710305.1. Classification (NCBI taxonomy): domain Eukaryota; kingdom Metazoa; phylum Chordata; class Aves; order Bucerotiformes; family Bucerotidae; genus Buceros; species Buceros rhinoceros. Next base: position 49,663 of record NW_010429868.1, on the reverse strand, counting down.
ACGCTCCAAACTCCTCTCTGCTGGCATGCATGCTATGAAAGGTGAGTTTGTCAACACACAACACCCTAGCTTGATCTGCTTTGGACCTGAAAAGTCCATGCTTAATGCTACAGGCTGCACCCACGTGCAGAGCAGCTTTGTCTCACTGCTAGGTTTGATGCTACCTGCCTGCATTGAGGATAAGGCACCCTGAGGACAGAGCCTGCCCTTTGCTATACACTCATCTAAGTAAGATGCTCGTCTTACTGTGCACGCCACAGTTGGGTCTTTTCAACACCTTCTTATGACAATATGGTTTTCCCCACCTAGAAAGATCAGGGGCAAAGACCTCAGCCAGCAGCAATGGCAGGAAAAATTGTGCAAGTGCTTCGAGGTATATGGTGGCTCCTGGTCCCAAAAGAAGGTGCCTGAGAGGGAACATGGAGACCTGCCTGAAAAGGAGAGGAAAAGGAGCAAGTGGAACACAGCAAGGTTTGTGAAGGGAAGCAGCACCTTGTATCAGACCAGACACTATGTTCAGCTCTGGAGCAAAAAAAAAAAAAAAAGACCATCCTTCAAAGCCAAGCACAGACTGAGGACCATGCTCTGAATTTACTGAAACTGTGCTAACCACATAGCCCACACAGCCCATAACAGCAGTTATCTGAGGAGCGAAAAGGCACTATTAGCACAAAAGGGGCAAATAAAGCCATCATGCTATTGAGGACACAGAGAGAGTCAAGAAATCTTTGCCTCTAGCTGCAGGTGGGGAAGATACAAAGCATCACACACCTAATGACTTTTCTGAGGCTGGGACATTTCTTCTCCCCTGGTCAACAACACGCCCCCCAAGCTGTGATAGAGGGCTCTTCTGCAGCAATAAAGAAAGTTCTTTGAATCATTCAACTTCTGGGTTTGGGTTTTGCTTTTCTTTAATCCAGGCTGGGATCTCAGCACATCAGCTGGGATGATGGCGTTTGCATTGCGCTGTTTCCCTGTCTAGCAGGATTCCTAATAAGAGAGTTTCCCAGAGGACTCGCTCACCGGCTGCATTGACGGGTACATCTGGATAAATTAAAGCAGTAATGATTTGGAACTCCCTTCGTTCACACGGGGCCAAAACCCTTTGGCTCAGGGCAGCATCTGCATGGTGGGAAGCCGTCACAAATCCAGCTTAATCCTCCAGAACCTGTTTGAGAAATGGGGTTAAATCTATTATTTTCACATGGGTCACTTCAGTTCTTCTCTTTCCTCAGCTTTGCCCTCATTCACAGCTGAGAAAAATGAATTACTTGCCCAACATTTTTTCTTTAGCATCACTGGCTTGTAGGTTACAAACTTAAGCATAACTCACAACAATTACAAATAAACCACCATTTCCCCTCTCTTCTTCTGCTGTTTCTCACCTTTGCTCCCCTGCTTGCCATTACCGTCACAAACTTACTGCCAATGTCTGGCAGGGACCTACTGTCTGTCAGTCTTAGGTGAGCTCAAGTTTCTACGCCCACCTGAATTTCTCTCTCCATCCTCTTCACCCTAGACAAGCCCCGGAATGCAAAGGCAAAATGGCCCAAGGCAAAGGTGCAAGCCCAGACGTGCCCAAGCTCTCCTTCAGCTGGCTCGAAACTCTGAATGAGGCACATCAGCATGGGCACTGGTCAACCTCAACCACCAGGCATGACCTTGAAAGGCCTTCAGGTGACTCATTAAGCAAAAAGCAGTGCCCGGGGAGAAGGGCAGGGTACCCCTCTCACCATGATGCTGTTACACCAGGAGTGCCATCAGCTGGCACAGACCCAACTCATCACACCTCTGCTCGTATAGTCTGAAGATGGGGACAAGCTAAACAACCCCCTCATCAGAGGTACTCAGCGAGTAACATTACCACCCCTTGTTTACAAGGCTGAGACATTACAAACCCTGCCACTGAAACACAGTGCACTGATTCACACTCTGGCACCTGCTCTCCCAACTCCAAACGAAGGCTGGAGGAGCTGCTTTTGGAGACGTGGCCCCAAAGTGAGCAGGCACCAGTGCCAAGTTGATAACACAGAGGAACCGCACGCCCCAGCTTTAAATACCTGCTCCTAGCACAATGAACAGCTTTGTGCTCCTGAAGCAATGAAATCAGCTATTTTTGCCTCTAAATCCCCAAGGAACAACTTGACCAGGAGGTGGGGAGATCTTTCAAGGCTCGGCAAAGTCTGAGGCTGCAGCGGAGTGAGGTGCAGAGGATACAGCAGGAACATCAGGGCTGGTCACCTCAATGGGTAAGTAATGGCACAAACACCCTATTTTTAACAACAGTTTTAAAAACCTCCGCTTATCAAGTGGATCCACAAAAGCAATCACTTTGGACACTGCTTAGTATGTATCCTCACATGAAAAATATCACCTTTTTCCTTTTCTCTCTTATTCCTTAAACCGCTCACCCCCAAGAGCAATGCAAAACACCCAGAAACAGCTGAGGGTTCTGCACAGGTTTTCAGAAACTACTCAGACCCTTCCCTCCCAGCACTTCCCTGGCCACTACCCGTACCCTGCATGTTAGGACAAGGCAATCCACCTCCATGCCAGGGACAAGTGGAGGAGTAAGCCAGAACAACCATTTTTCTTTCATATTATTCATTTTCAGACAGAAGCTGGAGGCATGAAGTTCCACCCAGAGCACCCAACCTGAGATACATCCATACGTCTCTTCCACAAGAGATCCACGTGGCTACAAGCTCATTATTCCTTGCACATTACTCTTCATAGGAGTAGTTGCTGTGCGATGCTGCCCTCCTCCTGCCCTTCTCCTCCTAGGAAGGACCACTGGCCCAGGACTTTCCAAAGGGATGCGTGTTATGGACTCCTAGACCCAGCTCCTCCCCTCACTCCTGCTCGTCACACTCTTTGCACTCACCAGGGTTCAAACCTTTGTCAGGGGCACACTGGTACCTCTCTGCTTGCAGAAAAACTTTGTGGATAAACTTCAATATGAGCAAGTAATTATAAAACCATAGCTCAGTAGTGCTACATTAAACATCAGCCAGAATTGTCAACATGCTGCATGAGAGCTCCAGAGGATGTCCTTGAAGGCTCCTACACTAACAGCCAGGGGAAGAGCACACACCATGTATCCAGCCTTGAAACACCTCTCTTAACACCTCCTGTCTCCCTCACAAGCCCCTTCAGCGGTCCTGCCTTCTGTAGACCTGAGCTGCATTTGGCATGGTCAGGCATTCAAACCTCCCCCTGGCCAGCAGAAAGCCTCTGTAAGCTCTTGCAAAGCCACTGAGTTGCCATTCAAATGACTCCCCAACCTCAGCTTGGGGATGGATGGTATCAAATCCAATCTACCCTCTGCTAGTGTGTTAGAACACAACCTGAACCAGTTTCCAGCAGAGCAGGAATATCCCGAGTCAAAGGCAGCAAAGGAGTTCCTGGCTCCTTGCTCAGCACCAGTGGGCTCCAACTGCACCCTCGCATCCCCGTCAGCTTGCAGCACCTCGCTGATACCTTACCAGCTTTGGGACAAGGACGACACTTTTTGCTGCAACCCTGCATCTCTATCCAAGGCCTCATAACTCTATGTTAAGGCAAACAATTTCTCTCTTCAGTTTCTAATGGTGTTGCCAAAGGAACCAGCCTTTGCAATACAGCCCAAAGAACCAACCAAGCATACTGCGAAGCTGCGTCAGAAGAGGGGTCGAAGCAATCAATCAGCGACACCATTGTGTCAAACAGATTTTAAAAATACCTGGTGTTTTATTATAAAAGCACTTGAGATTGGGTTGGCTTTTTTTTTTTTCAAAGGCCCCCAATCTCTGAACACCCCTGGGAACACCACAAGAACCGAGGCAATTGGGTCCTACAGCCTTGCCGTAGCATCTCCTGCAGGGATAATACACCGTAAAAGGCTTAGAAAGCACCAGTGTGGAAAACACGTTCCAGCAAGGGATCTCCATGTTAAAGAACAGGGAAAAGGTGGAAAAGGAGAAAGAGAGAGAAAACAGAAAGGAGAAAGGAAAAAGCTGCATTTTGGCCTTTTTTCATAAACGCGGGGACAACTCCCTCCTTCCCCTTTAGTTCATCATGTCTTTTTTCAGCTAGCAAAGGAGATCGTGGCTCTGACAGCATCCTTGCCAGGTCCAAGGATTTAGCAAGTCTTAAACCTTTGGCATTACCTGGGGCAGGAAAAAGCCCACTCCACACAACCCAAAACCTACACAACCCTGCAAAATCTTCTTTGCTGAAACTCTTCAACACTGGCTGCAGTCAACAGCCTTTTCCTGAGTGCCAACATCCCTCTGGCAGAATCAGACTAAGCCTTGTCGTATTGACCGGGGCTGTGGCTGAGGACTCATTTGCCAGGGCAGGGTAAAACTAACCCTGCAGTACAGCGGCCCCTTGAGCCCCCCTGCTATGGCTCTCCCTCCCTTTTCCGTGCTGATTGCAAAAGCTCACCCTTCTGCTGATTACAGCTTGTCCTGGCTGGATTTTCTCCTCCAAACCAGACCCTCTATTATCCAGGGTCTGGTTTTTTGAAAAGGTTTGGTTTTTTCAGTTCAGCTAGGGAGTTTATTCTTTTCTTGGGCTCTTCCCTGCCCTGTCTGGATGTGCTGATGGATTTTGGTGCTTGCCAGAATTCAGCAAAACCAGGCTCGCTGGGTAGCATTAACTTCTAACCCCCGTGTAAAAATAGCTGCAATAAAGCAGAGTGAATAATACAAGCTTCACCTAATGTAACTTTGATTAAAAAGCGCTGCCCTCTTCATCACTCCTGGGTGGTAACTCTGGAGAAATGTCCTTCCCGAGGTCTGGAAAGCCTGCAAAGTCTGGGGAGAGAAGAGCCGATACGACTCCAGCTCATCACAGGGTTTCTACCGAGCCCAAAAGGGAAGGTAGAAGGAGTAAACGCCGAGGAGAAGACAACAAGAACAACAGAAAAAAAAAAAAAAAGACAAATTCCTCCCACCTCTGGAGAGCAGAGGCAGCCAAAAGGAGGCTTAGCAGGGCAGCCCGCAGACCCTCCCAGCTTTAGCCCAGCTGCAGGACCAAAAGACCAAGGTCTGCAGCAGGGAAGCATCATCCCTTGCCTCAGAAGACCATCCGTCAAATGCAAAAAATCTCCATGTATTTAATTATTCTCCTCTTGACTCCTTGTGCCGGCAGACTGTGGCAGGAGCTGTTTTGTTACAGCATGCAGGAGGAGGCAGAAAAAGGTTTTAATTTCACGCCTTGCACCAGGCACTGCAATTTTGGACACTGTTTGTTATCTGACTTCTGGCCCTATCTCTGGGCCCGGTGCTCCTCAGGCAGCTGCGGCCAGTTGGCTTTTTAATTTATTCTCTGCTAGGATGGGGATTCTGTTCAAGTGAGAGCCCTCACCGGCCAGGCGTGCTGTTTTAATAACAAAATGCCTTCAAGTTTGGAGGTGTGACTTTGTGCCAGGTTAAGAACGGCACTTGCCACTCCTGGGGAGCTACAACTCCTGTGCTGACAGGGCTGAAACATCGCTGCTGTAAATCACTGTTTCCTTCAACTTTAATTCACCTGGAAAGAAAAAAACAAAACCAACAAAAAAACTTACCTGGGACTAAAACCAATTCCCAAATCTTCCCCCTCCACAGATGGCAAAAACATAACCCTGAATCAAAGGACCATCTCCTGGAAAGCAAGAGGAAGCTCATAGCTGCTGCTGCACTGATACCTTCATCAACATCAAAACTACCCAAGACCATGAAATTCCTGCTCAAGGGTCTGAGGCTGAATGTTTCTTGGTCTGTATTGGTTTGCGGTTGGTTTTTTTGTTTGTTTTTGTTGTTTTGGGGGTTTTTTTTGCCTACAACATTGCCCATGTCTTTAGGAAAACCTGCTGTGGTACAAAAGGCCTCTGAAATGTGTGTTTGCAGGCATTTGATCTCCCTGGTGACTCTTTGAACCTAGAAATGTCAACATGAATCTCTGCCTTCATTTTTTAAAGGCGTTTTCAGCCCTTTGCCTTGTAATTCAGCCTGGAAATGTAAGCAGATCATGAAGACTGGAATGTGCCTGCCCTTCTTGTCTGCAATGCTGCTGGTCCATGAGCTCTCATTCACTGGCGCACCCCTGCACAGCCCCATCCCTGCTCGCCAGCACACCCCACAGAGCCACAGTCCGACACCACCAGTGCTTTACAGACTCTGTCCTCAAGTGCAGCTGCTGGCAGCATCTCACCCAGGTGCTTGTGGGATCTCTCAGGTTACCCAAAGCCAACTGACCATCTCAGGTGACAAGCCAAGGTGACCTCCATGCTCATGAGGCACCAGCTTACTAGCATGAGAAGCAGCAGGCAACCTAAAACCCGTGTTGACTGATCCTAGCTGCTTCTGTTGGAAGAGAGGCATCTTCTCAGCTTTCTGCCTTGCTTTGTCCATTACTACCCCGCTGCAACCACGTGTAGACCGAAGCTCTTCAGAGCAACAGTGGTGGCATGAAGATGACTTGGAAAACAGCTGCCCCCAGCTCTCTGGGCTGGGGTGAAGAATTTCCTACATTTTCAGCACGAGCAAAAAGCAAGGCATAAAGATACATTTACTGGCTGGGGAGCAGCAGCTTCCTTCTTGTGTTGGACAACAGGAAAAAAGAAAATAGAAAGACAGAGTACCTTCAAGATGATCACACCCCAGGGGAAGCTCTCCCCATGTTTTTGTTGTGTAAAACTTCTTCCCAAACCCTGACCACTCTCTTTCTTCCAGGGTGGTTTGTCGATACAGAGTTTAGATCCCTGGCAAAGGACTCAGGATGAAAGAAATGGAGAGTATGTAATTGCTGCGTGAAAATGACAGCACAGCAATTTACACAGACAAAACCAGACGGTGGAATACCAAGAGGCAGCCAACAGCGGAGAATCAATACCTCCCAAGAGGTGGGATTATTAGGGAGAGAAAGGGGCTTGAAAGATCCATAAGCGCCTGATGACTATTTCCAAACCACTGTCCGCTGAATGAAAATTGCCTTCGGAGGGATGCCAGCCCCTTTCTGAGGTGTTCATTTCACCCAGGGAGGATGCCACGTCTCTGCAATTTGCTCCCCGCACCCTTCTTGCAAGGCTTGAGACCCCTGTTGCACAAGGAAGCTCTTCTCTTTCTGGGTGCACCCTGCTCTGGGGGTGGAAGGTGCCAGGTAACATCCCAGCAGGGATTTCAGGTAAATCAAGCTCTTGCATTTTGGCACGTGCACTGGCATTTCTATCAGAAACCCATCCAAAATGGGCAGCAGGAGAAAATGAGGGTTTACAATCCTACTTTGTTTTTGCCAGCATACCCAAAGTATCTCTGCAGTCGTTAACAAATCAGATTTGTCAATTCCCCTTATTTCCTATAAAAGACAGTCATGTTCCATCATCATCTTTTAAATAGCAATTTCCATGCTTTGCTCAACTCCGTGCCATAGCCACACGTAAGGGACATCCTACAGAGCCTTCAACATCCCCAGAAAATAACAAGTGTATCTGTTTAATGCCTCTCCACAAAGCCACGGAAAGCCACCAAGATCTCCTCCAGCACTCCCACGTGATGATTACTTCTGTTTGCAGCCCCAGAAGAGCCTGTTACCCACGTGAGCCATCCTGTCCTCCCGGGACAGCTGAGCAGCCTAGCAGCTAAGACAACAACACGGGACAACATCATCACTTTGCTTTTTCCCTGATACACCAGATGTACACCTCCAAAAGCATCCTTAGAACCAGTCTCTTGGAAAAGAAAAATTCAAGCACCTCCAGCCAAGGATCTGCCCTCTGAACACAAAGGGATCTCTTTATTACCAAGCCTGCCTCTGGGCATTTCAGCTTTTCAGCGAGCACAGGTTTCATGCACCTAGCAGCTCTCTGCCAAAAGCTGCTGAAAACACAGGCTGGAAGCTGCTCTCAGCAGCTTGGGGAAAACTCAAGTTTGACTTAGTGCAAAGCGTGCTCAAAATACAAAAGTTTCCCTTGGATGAAAGCAACCAGGAGACCCAGGAGCCTCATCTTCTCAGAGGGCAGCCAGTTGCTCACAGCATAGCTGGGAAGGAAAATGAGTAAAAAGCCAGAACAGCTATCTCCTCTGTGACCACCATACAGCACCAGTATGTTTGGTTTGGTTTTGTTGTTTGTTTGGTTTTTTAAAACCATTTTTCAAAGGTGAAAACATAAATAAGATTATCCTTTAGGAGGGGAGAAGAGGGAGATCACAGTGCAAGCATCAAGGGAGCAAGGAGGACCCTAAGAGAGACATTTTTGAAATGTCAGCAGGCAAAAGTTTGTCCAGGGACAACTTGGACATAAGATTTCTTTTTCAAAAGAAGGTAGAAAGAGCTGTTACATCTTGGGTTTTGCACCATTTAGTTCATCAGCCTGAACAGGAGCTATACAGAAGGAAAGAATCGATGCACAAGACATGCTCTCTGAAAACTTCTCCCAGCAGAGTTTCTTTTATTACTATTTATTTTCTATTAAATTTATACAGGAGGAATGAAAAATGAAGCTTTTTTAATTAGAGGAGATATTTGCTAGCACTTAGCTTGGGCCAGGGGAAGAGGGTCAAAAACTAAGGACTCATGAACGTCTTGGGCAGGAGCAGAGAGGGAGCAGCACATGCAGCCTCTGGGTCAGAGAAACTTTGACACACACGGTTCGGCACCACCAGTGCCACCAACAGCCCTTGGAGCTGCTCTGGGAGCTAGGTGAGGGTGAAGCCCAAAGATGACAGGGGACAGACAGCAGGAGCCAAAAAAGTGGGACAGCAGGAGAAAACTCCTCCATCTCCTCTCCTGGCATCCTGCATTGGTCAAGCCAAACCTTCTGTGCTGCTAAACCTTGCTACTTCCAGCATTCCTCCGCTTGCTTCCAGCATCCCTCCCCTTGCTTCCGGCATCCCTCCCCTGCCGGTTTTCTAGACAAATGACCATTCTTCACAGCAAAAGCAACATGACCCCAAAAAACTAGAACAAAGAAGAAAAGGGTGACCCAGCCCATCCATTTTTGAGTTTCACAAAAGGCAGGGGATTTAACCTTTACACACACATAGGAACTACCCAGTGTCTGGGGAGGGTCAACAGACTAAAACAAAACAGCAACCAGCACTAAAAATAAGGAAAGTTCAAGTGGGAGAAGGAAAAACAAGCCTTAAGGAGGGGTCATTTCATACCTAAGCAGACCTGCACAGCTTGTAGTACTCTGCATCCTCTGACCACAAGCAGATGTCATGCACAGAAGCTAAAGAGAAAGAGTAGATGCTGTGCCCATGGTTTGAGCAATCATGTGTTGTAGAATCTACCTGTGCCCTCAGCATGCCCAGTTTGCAGCCCTCACTGCAGAGACGAGCAGTTCATATTGTTGTATTTAAAATTATAATATAAAAAACTAAATAAAATAGGCTTATGTTGGGTCCACACACCTTCACTGTGGTTTTGAAAGTACAATGATCAACAAAAGGTGTCCTTAAATCAGAAAATCAATGAACGAGAGCTGTAAGGAAGCCCAACAGAGCCATCAAACCCCCAGATACTAGTTATTCCTGAGATCCTGTCCCTCCCCCAAAGTCTGGATGAGAGACAGTGAAAGAAAGCTCAGCAGCAACAGATGTGGGCTATTTTGGGCCAAAAAGAACAAATACCAGAGCTAGAATGGTATAACAATGTCAGCCAAACAACCATAATGACGTCAGCACTGGAAACACTATGCTGGAGGCAGGACTTCACCAACCAGCATGACACCAGCCTCTGGCACAGGCAGCGGAAGCAGATCCTCTGGCCACCTCTGCTTCACCCTCCCAGCACCCCAAAATGCAGGCAATACGGACCAGCCAGCTCGCGTGGTCCCTACTGGAACAACCTCACAGCAGAGAGCAGTCAAAAGTCACGGAATCATTTAGAATCATTTATGTTGGGAAAGACCTTTAAGATCGTGGAGTCCAAGTCCATCACTAAACCAGCTCCTGAAGTGCCACAGTCAGGTAGCAAAAGGATAACAGAAGCGAGATATAGCAACAAGAAGTGGTATCAAATGGCAAAGAGCTGTTGAAGCTAAGGACACCTACTAAAGCAAAACACCGAAGCCAAAGGAAAATTCGCCTGGATAAGGATATAACCCAGAAATAAATATTCAGGTTGCAGCCCGAAGTGCACACACAGTTATAAATAAAAAGAAGAGAGAACACGTTTGATATCTTGAGGTAGTTCTTGTTCTCCACACATTCAGTGTATGCTTGGTCCAAGTCTTAACCAGGAAATTCAAAAAAAAGCACTTCATCTCCTGATAAGGAGGAGGATTTGGGGGGAATGGATGATGCTCATTAATCATCAGTTGTAGCCGCCCCCCAGGAGGTAAAAGAAGAGGTGCCAGCTTGGCACTGGTGCGGTGTTTAACCCACCCGTAGAGCTGCTCCCATGCACTGTCGGTGCCCACCTGCTTGGCCAGCAAAAACCCATTAAAATGCAACAAGCAAAATAATGTTTCAAGAATGCATCTACTTCAAAACAGCTGCACCCGGCAAACATTATGTGGCCTAAGACTCAAATGCTCCTCTTCTTCCCATCAGTCAGGCTCCGTGAAGGATTTGCTGTGTGGGTTTTGTTTTGTTTATTACTTCTAATGACTTTCTCATTATCATTTCGCTGTGAAACATAAACGATGGTTATGGGAGAAATCATATTATTTGGATGGCTTTATTAAATTAGAGAGCAAATCTGTGTATATTTCTGGCTCAGGATAAATGTTTGAACTTTGAGAGGCCAAAATTCATTTTCAGACAAAGCCATTTTCGGAAGCTCTGGAATCAGTGGTTAAATTTGCCCTCAGCTGCAAAGGAGATGTATGAGGGTATTTCTCAATTTACTCCCTGCTAGTGATCTAACCAAATCACCAAACTAAAACCCCACTTCTAGGTCTGTTTATGGGAAATTCGAGGCTTGCAGAACATAATGGAGAAATAAAGGCAAAAAAGCACTGGAAAAAAAAAGTATCCCATCTCTGTGTCCTCATTCCTGATACAGGGACTTCATCCACCTCATGGGTTTTTAAGAGCTGAAAAAGTGGAGGTTTTCTACAGATACCACTATGACTGATAACAGAAACAGGAATGGCAGCCAGCAGACACGCACATGGCTAACCACGCCGGGACAGGTTACCTGCAAGAACTAGAGATGCTCCACTTAAACATCACCATCTGTATTTTGGCACCTTCTCTGCTCTAGGGTTCCCGCAGGACCACCTGCAGGACTCGGCTGGTGGTGACAGCGAAAGCAAAGCAAGTGTGAACCACACACAGGAAGAGAAATCTGTTGTTAGACATGAAGAGGTTACAGTTTTCTCCTCTTTTCCATCCATCCCCTCCCTCCCAGCCTCAGAAGGGAACCAGAAACTGAATACATTTTCCAGGCATCAAATCAAAGGGCCCCCTCAGCCTTTTAAAACCAACACCTGACACTGGAATAAACCTGTTACAAGGAATAAATTCCCCCAAGCACACCCAAAGGGAAAAAGCAATAGAAAATTGACCCTGATAAAAGATCTGTTAACTGAAACCACTTTTGGCATGCCAACCCAAAATATACGATCCACAAGGAGCAAGCTTTGTGAGAGACGTGCCTGCTGGAAAAAGACAGCAAGGAAGAGGCAGGGAAATGATCGGGGTCCTCCATTCACCATTACGGCAGGGAATGCGATATGACCTACAAGAAACAGGCTCTGAAGCAATCGGGCATGCCTGTGGACCCCAGGACCCCAAAGACAGATGGTCTCAAGCAGCCTGAGCGTCTGATGGGTACACAGGTACTCAGGATGAGAAGAGACACAGGGCAGGGGTATCCCAAGCTGGAAGTAAGATCTGTTCTGTTAATAATTTAGAAACAAAGAGCACAGGGACTTGAAAAAACGAAGGAAAAGGTACAGTTTTCCAAGCAGGGGCAGCTCCATGGTGTTGGCCTTGAGCAGCTGTACTCACAGCCAGTGGAAGATGGAAAGCAGGAGTCAGTTCTACCTATCCACTGTGCAGAGCCATCTCTCCTCCACAAGCTGGAAACAAGTAGAAATGCTGCCTCAGGCATCCCAGCCAGCCCTGGACAAGCTTCACCCCACTCCGCTCCCAAGTTACACAGTCGGTGGGCAGCAGGAGCTGCTCCACCAGCTCCATGGCCAATGGGTGCTCACCCCTCGCTCAAGACAAAAGCAGGGGAAGAAAGAAGGTGTCTAAAGAAACAGAGGCGGACAAACCCAGAACAGCTACCAAGCCCTCTGTCCAATCCTTTAAGAAGAAGCTGCAGGAATACAAATACTCTTGCTTTACAGTGGTGCAGCTTCCTTAGGAGAGACTGGTTCATCCTGGAGCACACTAAAAGAAACACAGGACCACCACATTCTCTCCAAGTCATCTTTAGTGCCCTGGGCAGCAGCCCTGGTGGTCTTCCCAGAGACTTGCACACAGGGCCCGTGAAAGAAGAAGGATGACACACAGCTAGCTGAGCTTTTCCTGCCAACTCCAGTTCACGGTAAAGCAGGATCCATTTAACTGACTCTGTACTGTGCTACTTCATCTGGTTTGGTTCCATCTTATCCGGCCACAGTGACTTTTCTGCAGGACTGTGAGCCAGTCCCAAGGATGCGGAGGAACTACACCTTTTATTGTGTTATTTTATCTGGGTTATTTTAAATCTTAGTACTCTGCTGGATCAACAAGCACAGCTGCAACAGGCGGTGAAATATATGGCCACAGAAGCATCTTGCCCATGGATATCAAACATGTGGCTGTTGTTTCACCTAACACCAGCCAGCTATCCTATGGACCAGGAGAAGCGGGAGGCTTCTCTCCCAGACACTGCTCTCTTGACAGGCCAGCTGGGTAGGATCCAGCTCCCCTGTTACTGACCCCTCTCACTTAGCAAACTTCACATAAATAAAAGCAGAAACAGCTGGATCTGCAATAAACTGAAGATGTGTAACACCCACAAAAAATCAAGTTCATTAAAGATTCTTTCTCTCAAACCTTCTGGCAGCTGCAGGCCACCACCACATGTCACCATGACCATTTCCTCTCCAAGGACTCCCACTGGAATGCTTAAAGCCCCCAAACACTCAAGAGGATACTGCTTCTCCTTCCCTGCAAGCAAGGGCCTTTGGTTCTTGCAGACGGATTGTTTTCAATGAGCACCATGTAGCCTCTCTACTCCTTCCTCTGTTTTCTTCCTCTTCCTCATGTCCTGCCAAGGTACTTGCTAGCACAACCCAGCATCTCTCTGTGTTTGACACCCACTAGCCTCTCCAAAGCCATCACCCCAGCTAGGACCCAAGGAATCATCACAGCAGCATGGCACACAACGTGTTGGCAGCTCATGGCAAGAAACCTCTCCTAACAAAGGACCCTTGCTAATTAGCAAGGAGACTCTCTCAGCCAGAGCACAGAATAATGCTGTTATTTTATTCCCTCTTCAAGGGGAGGAACTTTTCGGGGTAGGTGAACAGCTGGAAAGGAACATCATCTCACACAAAGCACTTCTGCTCATTATTTGTAGGACATGGCTACAACCAATGAGCCTAAGGAAGGCCAGGAAGGCTACAAACAGCACCACCCACCAGGTGTGGGGAATGAACGCATGAAAGTGCTGTAAAATGGGAGAAAGATAAAAGCACGGGTCCTCCTCACAGTCATGGTGCAGAAGCAGCTAAACCAGGAGACCTATCTGCATCGAGACTGACACCTACCAGCCCACATCCTGGCATCCCTTATCCTCCTGTGGTATTTAATCTGCAGGTGGAAAAGTGAGAGGTCGCATTGCTGAGCTTGCATGAAAACACTGGTTGTGATGATTTCTTTCCTTCCCTACAAATGCTTAAAGACAACTCTTAAGCTGAGACTGAAAGGGGGCAAAACAAACAATGCCAGCAACTCTGACAACCTCTTTTTATTCTGTACCTGTCCAATTATGTCATATTTCTAAACTCACAGCCAGGCAGATGTTGCAGATGCTTAAAAAGATGATGTGGACACAGCCAGGAGCATGCAAGTCGAGGTACAGTGCCGGAAGCTGCCTTCCCAATACCTGTCCAGAGCTTGTACTGGATAAATGGTTCAGTCGCAGTGGGCAGCAATGAACAATACGCCACCTGCATGGCACACCTAGGAATGGGGTTGCAACAGGAAACAAGTTGATGAAGAACTAATGTGACACTCTTCTAGCAAACTCCTGCGTCCAGGAACAACGTTCTACTTCTTAACAACAAAAGGACAGAAATCCTATAAACACATTTACCCTTTGAAAAACATCTCTTGACACCAAATCGATGGAAATAAACTGCACCCTCTTCCCACAAGAAGTTGGTAAACCACTTGTTTCAAGCACAAGGAGGGGTCCATATGCCATTTCCCCACTCTCCTGGTGCTCATCAAACCCCTTAATTCCTAACCACACTGTTTTCCAGAAGCAGGAGCACCCCAGAGGATCCAAATGTCCCACCAAATGGATGGGGAGACAGAGGAAAATGAGAAGAGCAACTTTTGCCCACCACATTTCTCTGAACTCGTAGAAAGGGAGGAAGAAGAGCCAGGCCTCCTTGGGAGGCAAAGCTTTTAAGTTAAATGTATCACGAAAAAGAAAACTTGTGTCACTGCTTAGAAAGGTTTTTGACAGGTCTTCATTTGTAACCCACAAACAAATACAGTTTCTCATGCTCCATGGACTCTAATATCACTTCATAGCAGACCTGAATCCAGCTCTCCATTGTAAAGCCAGAGAAGCAACCACATGAAAATAGCTCTCTTCACTGCTTTTGGGCACACCAGAAATCTTTCATTTTCAGGAGCTGCACCTAAGTGCCTGGGAGCACAAACCTGAATAGATAGAAACGTCTGCACAAAATCATTTCAATAGCTTTGGGAGGACCAGTTGCAGTTAAGTCAAGCCTAACAAACAAGGCATTATTGTATAAGACAGAAAGAAATAGTGCTTTGCCCTATTTAAGCTACAGTCAAGTTTCAGAAAACCCTTTCGTGACGTCGTTGATGAGAGACTGGCCATAACCTAACAATTCAGACCTGCATGGCACAACCAAAGCCCAGAAGATACAGACAATGCATCCACTGACCACGGCCTCCATTCTGTTTGAAACCTCAACCCCAGTTGCAAAAGCACTGACCACCTGCAGAAGTCCCTGCATACCTGCCCCACAGCTGACATCATCTGCCCTTGCTCATACACTGAAAAGTTGAGCCAGCATGACTTATGTGCCCAAAAAGTCCCTTTTAACCGATTTACAAACCCAGCTGAGCCCAGAAATCCATATTTCATCTGCACAACTTGAGAAGGTTTTAACCTCTTAATTTTGCGTTAATTTTCTTCCCTTGTTTTCTTTCTACAAAGATCCCAAGATTTCATGTCAGTTACGAACTCATCCCTCCTCCCAAAAGCGGGACGAGCGGCTACCAAGCCTATGTTTGTCACCAGCCAGAAGAATCCTCTAGAAAGAAAACCTGCAGGAGAGAGATAAGAAGCATCTCCTCCACTCATCGGAATTCAGCGAAAAGCCCAAAACAAATATTAATGAGAGGCACTTAACGGCGCCTGTTTGGCAATCAATAACACACGACAAGGTACATAATCGGGCCACGCACTTCACACCATCACTGCGTTAGAGGTCCCGGACTGAGAGTCTTCCTCTAGTCTCCTCCTTGAGGTCGCATCAGCAGCTCTCCAAGCCACCATCCTCTTCCATGCGCTCCCTCCATTAGAGAGGCAGGGGACTGGAGTGGTGACTAACAGCTTGCAGTTCTGTTTAATAATTACGTTCACTCCAATTAGCCATGTTCCTTTTTTTTAATTAATTTAGTCCTTCCTATTATTCAAGAATACCACCCGTGTGGCCATGACAGTGAATGCTCTGGAGTCTTTCTCTATGTGTGCATGACATATGCACAACGGGTGGCATGGGGAGGGTGCATGCCGTTGCTTGGTGAGGCTCTGCTCTGAAATCCTGCATGGGGAAGGGGTGCGCTGGGAGGACATGACCACCGACAGACACAGGAAGATGTCATCCGAGCTGCAGGTACTCATTCGGTGAGCATATGGACACCTGCAAAAACGGAGAGGGCAGCTCAGGAACCTAATTTAACATTTCTGAGCTTGTTTCACACAAAACCTTAATCTGTCGCTAGTCCAGCTTCTCCACATCACCACTATAGGGACCATCTCCCACCTTTGCCCACAAGCACCAGGCACAGGAGGGTGGCTGAGAGGGTGCTCTCCCCCCCTCCCACAGAATTCCTGGGCTGGCATTTGAGGGTGCTTCAGCAGGTCCCATGGCTCAGGCTGCAGGAAGAGAATGGCTTTCAGCTCAATTACGCTTCACATTCTGTTTCCACGATTCCATAATGCTCCGATGGGGCTTTATAACCAACAATCCCCCCCCAAAAAACCCCAAAAGCACGCCTGCCACAGCCTGGTCTCAAGCACGAACGGGCAGAAGAGACGCACCTCACAGTTGGCGTAAGACTTGGCTCTCCTGTCCCTGCTGCCCACCTTCCCTGAAGATCTCCTCTAAGTTGCTTTCTCCTCTCCTTGCCAAGCACCCTCCTGCCAGGGACTGGGCTCCTTCTTGCTGCTCTTCCAGCCTCTGCTTGCCTCATGAGCCCCCAAGTCCAAAACACTAGATGCACAGAGATTGGGTTCCATGGAGATGTATGTTAGATGCAAGCAGAGAGCCTCTTGGGCCACCAAACAACCCCATACTCCCCACAGAGACAGGCCAGCACAACACAGCCACCTGCGCTCTTCTTCTCAGAGGTGCTCACAATGAGAAAATAACTCGGCGAAGGTTTCACTGCTTCATACACCTAAAAGAGAAAACCAGATCTGCCATCTTCCAAAGAACTGTCCTCCTCCTGACATCATCTGAGCAGATCAAACATGGCATGTGAGCACACAGCAAGACACCGGTTAAGATGGTGATGAGGGGCTAATGATGAATACATGCTCTGGATATGCAAACTTGATGAAAAAATATCATTCATCCTGTGGATAGGGGTAGGAATTGTGTTCAAGGCCCTCAAAAATGAGGTCATGAAGGGAAAGCCATGTAGAAAAGGCCCCCTGCGCTATGTGGTGGGATTTCTGGCTGGCACACCCACATTAAGAGCTGGCAGGCTGCCTGCTTTCTCCCAGCCCATCCCCTGAAGCTCACGCAGCCTTCAGACCAGAACAATAGTTTGCACGCCACACAGACATGCTCAGAGGTGATGCTGCAGCTACGTCTCACAGAGCAGAGACAACCTCTCCTGCAGGACACCTGGCCTTTAGCCCAAACACCCATTTCCTTGGTGACTGCAAGGACTGGGATTAACCCCAGTGCCATGGATCTTAGGGGCTCCTACGAGAAGAAACAGTCTCTCTGCAAAATTTCCTTCCCTGAATGCACAAATTATACATAGAAAAACAAAATATCCACCTGTCCTGCTATTTCACCAACCAGCTAAAAACCTGAGTGATGCTTCACGGGCCATCAGCTAACCAGCACAGCAGAACAGCTTTATGCTTTAACCCTCTCAGCCCACCGCAAAGGGGAGGCACAAGCGGCACATCTCAGGGAGGGCAGCATTTTCTCCTGGGAGGCTGAGATATCTGCACAGCACATTTAGCTGTGTGTTTCCAGCCCGTTTAATAGAGTGATTTTCCAAGTGCTAGTTCAGTAGCCCCTGACCCAGCTGGGTTTGGGGGCCTCCAGATCACACGAGCAGCAGAAATCATTCTCCATTCAGGCTGCTCATCAAGGTGATGGAATGAAGCAGAGGTAGGTCCTTCTTTCTCCAACT
>NW_010429868.1:12408-31715 GCF_000710305.1 Buceros rhinoceros silvestris | reverse complement strand
AAAGATAGGTACATTTTCCAGTCTTGGTAATGAACTGAGAAGCGCTACAAAAACATGCATTGGATGACCATAACAGCTGCAAACTCCCTGGGTTTTTTTTCCTCCTTGAATACTGGTAACAAAGGCAGTGCTGGTGGGCACCCCGGCTCAAAAAGCCAGATCCCAGGTCATCTAAGGAGGAGGTGCCTCCAAACACGTACGAACAGCTGAGACTCACACACAGAGCTAGGCAGGAGGTGGCTGACTTAATATCTTCTCTTCTCCCCTCCTTCCCATCACCCTTTCAAGTTTGATTTACAATGGCAGGGCAAGCCTAGCTAGAACTGACCTATCACGTGATGAAAACCAAGGCAGGTTTGAAAACCAGGGAGGCTGTAAGTATATCCATTGCCTGAGCTGGAGGAGATGGGTGGGCTGTGGCTGAATTCAACATGGTGACACCCCTGCAAGACCTCGGACCACACTGAGTAAGTTTGGTCCCTGGAAAGAGAGTGACAAACAACTCCTGTCCCTAAACCAAGGGGTGGGTGACAGTCTTTGCAACACAGGACAACAACCTGTTCTTCTTCCACCTATGCACTTTCCACTCTTCCCTTAATTATTTGGAGATGTACAACATGGAACTGGCTTGCACAGCTCTTTGTCAAGACCCTCTGCATGCAAGCACAAGTGTGCACAAAACCACCTTGTGAGCTGCTCACCCTGTAAAAAATGCAGAGCTCGATGCTTGGAGAGCAAGGCAGAGTGGCAGAAATGCAGCAGGAGTCAGGAAAGGGGAGGTGGGGAGGCAAGAAAACCACAAAAGCATATTCGCAAAGCTCATTTACAGCATGTTTGCTCAGTTCCGCTGCTGATGGCAATATTGTAACGGTGGAGATGGCCTCCAAAGATGCCCAGCAGCTCAGCATCACGCTGCCCCTGGGCCAAGCCTTCCCACACACCATCAGCTGTCTGAACCCCATATCCACCTGAATTTGGTTTGCATCCTCATTTAGAAATAATAGTAAAAATAGCTTTTCAAATCTCCCACACAGCAAATCCTGAAAATTAAAAACTTCCAGGTCTTCTTCATTAATGAAAATTGCCTCAAACCCTATATTCAGTTTTTCTGCCCTCTTCATTATTCACACTGACAAAATAAATCAACCCCATTTTAAGTTTCAACAGCAATTAATGGTTGAATTAAGCAGTGGCTGCCTAATGCCGACTGAAACTTCTTCCTAGATCAAATCTCTTCCATTTGTAATGAAAATAGTTTGAAACTTATGCAAACAGTTCAATTCACACATAAATATTTAAAAAACAGAGAGAGAGACTGATTTAGTCTATTATTTCATCACAAAGTATGACCAGCAGGAGAAAGCTTATTATACATGACTGTCACTGACACATTACAAACTAATAAAACACAAAATGCAATTCTGAAAAAGAAATTGGAGTGAATCTGTTGCAAGAGCGATTTTTATTGTTCTTTTGAAATGCTATTTCTACCCAGCTTTGCTGTCAGAATGGCAATATTCTTCCTAAATATTGCCATCTTAATTAAAATGAGCATTTTTACTGAAAAAAATGCTTTGGCAAGTCTCTTCTGTCAGCTCTACCCTCACCTTCCGTAGCTGCACCGAGCGAGGGTGCTAACACGTGCCCACCTCACAGGTCTGCTGCTGAGCTCAATTATTTCAGCTTGAAAAGAGCCCTTATCCTAAGATGGCAGCAACTGGGGCACCGTCCCCCCGGCAGGGCACATTTCAGTATGACTGTAATCATACCTTAACTTAGGTGGCGCAATTGAAAAAGGAGCCCAAAACAACAAACCGCATGATTATGTGGGTTAAAAAAACAAAACAAAACGAAACAAAAAAAACCCCATACACGCTTTCAGTGAAGGCTCTCTTGTCTCCTTTCACGGAGTGGTTTCTACCTTCGCAGTGCGTTAATAAACATTTCTACAGCCAAGCACGCTCCCGCTGCTGACTGAAAAGATGATGTACAGAGAGGGAGGTGAACAAAACAGGGATGCAAAGGGAAGGGATGCGGCTTTTGCTGGCTGGCACGAGATAATAAGTTACATCCCAGGCTTCTGGGAGAGTATTGTAACCGGCGGAAAGAGAGATAAAACAAAACTAATTGCTAGCAGGTCACATTCATTAGCTCCTCGCTCCTCTGCCTGTTCCTGGCAGCAGAGAGCCCTTCCTTCTGCAGGGGACAAGGAAGAGACCTTGAAGCCATCTGCTGCCCAGATGTGTAAGTGTAATTATACCAAAAGGGCTGGGCTCAAACGCCCCGCACGGGTGCTTCCAGTCCCCTGGAAAAGAGCAGCTTTCAGCCCGAGCCTAAATTGCTCTGGAGCAAGAGATGCTGCAGGACCACACACAGCTGCTTCTGCTCTGCAAGAAGCCTGTACAGTCTGAGCAACCCCGATCGCTTGTTGCCAGTGGGAGCAAAGCAATCCCAAGGAGCTGTCATCACTTGGCATCGACCATTCTGAGCTCAGACGTCAGCTTGACCTTGGGGATAGGTCTGGGATGGACACACATGATAAACTCAGAGCTTTGAAAACCGTCAAGGGTTGGGCAGATACTGGGTCTCAGCACCTGTATGAAGAAATTCCTACAGAGCACCTGAGAGCATGTCTGTGTCCCGGGGCTGCTCAGGAGCAAGGCAGTTTTCCCTTGTCCCCATTTCATCCAAGGGGAACGTTTTCTGATTTGCCTAAGTCACCTTTCCCCTCTTTGCCTGGGTGCTCCTTGCTTGGAGAATGCTTCGGCACATTTACTCTTCCTCTGCCTGAGTATTTTTTCTTTGGCTCTGGGAGTCATATTTTCCCAGCATGACAGCTCCTCTGTGGAGGTACCGAATTGCCTGCTGCCCTGCACTAGCTTTCCTTTCAGCTCTAAATCTGTTTTCTCCCCTTCCTGCTTTCCCCTGTCCCTCCTGTGTACCCCAGCATTACTCTGGTCAGAACTGCACGACTATTTCTAATTCTCAGGCTGCTCCCCCCACTTGCTGCAGTATCCTTCCAGAAAGAGCCCAAGTTGTGCCTGGTGGAAATGACTGTTATCTCCAGGACACTTTACACATTACTTCCACGCCATTTGGAGTTTTCCGCCCCAGTAGTTTCTGTTGCATCTCTTATTTCGCTCCTCAGGCACGTGTTTTAAAGGACCAGGGCCTCTTATTCACAGATGAAGCCAGACGAGTGATAGGACTGCTAGAGGTGGAGACCATCCTTCTACCTAGGGTGTCAGACGTCACTCAAGACCCTTAGACATTCTCCAGCTAGCATCACAGTATACGCACCAGCAATACTGACAAAGACTTGCACACAGATGACCTTCAGAGGGAAGAATGCTTCCAGGTCTGAGCATGTGCTTCGTCACAAAACATCCTTCTCCATGCAAGGAAAGGCGAGATTTCGATGAGCCTCCCAGCCCCATGCGACCCACCATACCGAAGCTGCACCACTCAAATCCTCCATGTCTTATCATACAGATGCAGCATGACTCTTTAATAAGCACCTCACCCCTTGAAAAGTTTCATGGACATCTCTGATGTCAGCTGTGCAAACCCTTCAGCCCAAACACCACGTCCTATTCAATGTGTTGCAGCCCATTTCATTTAGATGCTTTTCTTCCGCTTTGGCAGAAAAGAGCAGGGAGAAGATGGCAGCTGCTGCCTGGTGTGCTTCCAAGCTCTTGCCCGAAGGAACCGCCAGCATCTGAATGCCAGAATCAATGCCCAAGACAGGCCTGCACTTCCCTGCACTTAAAGAGCCTGTTTACATGTCATTTGCGTGTGGAAAGAGGGGATCTTTATGAATATTTACAAACACCCCAGAGCCAAACATACCCAGCGTGCCAACACACGTGGCCTTCTACCCACCAGAGAAAACTCAGCCTGATGACTTGTGCATTATTCACGTCCCTCAGTCCCTACCCACTTGCTACTTTCTCAGCTCCCCTTCTTCCTGCTCTTCCACAACAGTGCAAGGCAGGGGACACCCTCCCGATTACTGATAGAAAAGGACATCCCACCGCACTGTAGGCAAAATCTTTGCTTGGCAATTTTCTCCATGTAAAGATACATTTTAACATTCAATCTTCCCAAGCAATATCGAAATAGCCCCATCTTGGTGGATCATGCAAGCTGGGATTGAGAGGAGGGGAGAAGGAATGATTTGAGGGATATTAGATTCTACCTAGTGATTACCGAGCAGATGAAACCCTCTCAAAAGGATTATCTCATCCCACTAAGAGATGGCTTTTTAATAGATGGACAGACTCCTGCACTTAAGACTAGTGAAAGGAAGGCACACCCTTCACAACAGGTCTCTGCTTCCACAAGTTTGCTGGACAAAGTTGGAAAATGATTAAAAGTTGCTCAAAAATAATAATAAAGAGTCTGGAAAGGAGAAACATCAAAAGTGACCATCCATGGTGACCAACCCTGTGAAGCCAGAGGGATGGTATGGAGACGTAACCTGTTATTTCGTCTGTTCCCTCAGGGCTGATATAAGCTGGCTTTGAAAACCAGCGACAAGAAAACCAATTGAAAATGAGGATGTTTGGGTAGTGTCGTAAATATTTCACTTTCCGCAGACTATCACCACGTAACCGTGCAACTGGGACCCTCTTGCTGCAGTGAGCACCACTCAAGGCCTCACCTCCCACTTTTCCAACAGGCACCAGAGGCGAGAGATCATGGAATCACAGAATGGTTTGGGTAGGAAGGGATATCTAAAGCTCGTCTAGTCCAACCCCCCTGCAGTGAGCAGGGACATCTTCAACTAGATCAGGCGGCTCAGAGCCCCGTGAAACCTGACCTGGAATGCCTCCAGGGATGGGGCTTCTACCACCTTCCTGGGCAATCTGGGCCAGCATTTAGCCACCCTCATTGTCAAAAATTTCTTCCTTATATCTAGTCAAAATCTCCCCTCTTTTCGTTTAAAACCAATTGTCCTATTCATGACATCCAGTCCCCAGCACTAGCCATGCTGATGGGATGCCCGGGTTGGGGGGAGGCGGAGGTGCTTGCTTACCCAAGAAAGAAAACCAACTTGCTTCTGGTCAACTGAAGGGCTGCGGGGAAGTTCGATGTGCTTGCAAATTTTGTGCTGGCAAGGGCGGCTGAGGGAGGGGAAGGCTGGATTTGGTGGATAAGTTACTCATTTTAAATTATTTGTGCAGTTCTGAAGTCCACACAGAAGCATAATGGCAAGGAGAGAAAGTAAGAGTGAGCAGGGAGAAAGGGGGGAAAAAAGAAGAAAAAAAAGCAATGAGGAAGGAAAGCAGCCAACAATGATTACAGGCCATCTTGCAGTGCAGCAGTAACATCTTTCTTATCAGCTCTGTTATCATCGCCTTCAATTTAAAGGCTCTTTATTTAAAGGAGGGGAAAAAAAAAAACCAAAATCAAAAAGGTACCTGGGAGCGTGCAAGGGAATGGCTAATGCAGCTGAAGTGGGAGCTCACACTCATTTCAGCTGCTTCGTATGCACAGCATCGGGCTGCGGAGCCATCGCAATAGAATTATATGAGCCCCTGAAGACTCCCAGGCAGGATGGCAGGGAAACTGATGTAATTACCAACATTATTACCATTAAAGCAAAATAATAATTTTAATTACAGCTAGGGCTTTGGGGGCTTTCTTTCATCCTCCTTGCCCCTGCTCACCATCTAGCATGGTCTGGTTCCAGGCTGTGTAGTAGGACAGGGCGGTGATGGTCCCCTCCTTCCTCTCCCCTTCCCCACCAAACACCTTTCTGCACAATTTAAAAAAAACCCAAACAACATAAAAGCCACTGTTTCAACTACACCGCCACATTAAAGACAGGAACAGTGGCCAGCAGCTTGTGAAGGCTCAATCCCAAAGGCTACTCCCTGAGCAGAAGGGACTGCTGTTGATGGTAAGTGCCCGCCTGCCTCCCAATTAAAATAAATTGCTAAATCAAGGCTGAGTTCAGGAGATGTGACACCTGCAAGCTGGACTGTGGTTGCCTAGTCGATGATGTGTGCTGTCCAGAAACTTTCCTTTCTGTTTTTAAACATCTTTCCCACAGCACTGCCTCTTGGTACCTGCTTGAACTCAAGAGGAGATAAGCACATTCCCAAGGCGGGTGGGTTGCGGTTGTAGATGCAGGGGGTACCTTTGGAAAACAGAACCCCGTTGTCATTAATATCCCCTGTCAATATCAATATCCCCTTCTTTTGTGATGCAACTGTCATCTTGTGAATGGCCGAGGTGTTAAACCGCAGTCTCTGGCCCAGAGCCTGGCTGAGGACAGCTTTTTGCTAGAAGATGTAACACAATAACAGATATTACTTTATAAATCACTCAGTGTGCTAACTGTAACAGAAGGAAAGGGTGGGGAGAGCACCAAAGAAGAGAAAGCCCTGCTAGAAACCTCCTGAGAGGTTATTCAGTTATTATTATAAAGAAACAAACAATTAAGTGACATTCCTGCCAACATGTGAAGACTGCCAGTGCTCCAGGGCCTCGAGAAGGCCATGGATGGTTTGAACTTACGTGCTCATGATGTTGGGGAGTTATGCAGAAAAACAGCTCTTCACAAGAAGGTACTAGTCTTGGCCACTACACAGCAGCCTCAACGTTTGAGGAACCTCTGCAGGACCCAAGATGTGGTCCTGTAGATGGTGTAGCCCTTAGACGTAGCAGGTGCAGAAGGAAGGCTTGCAGGTCCATGCCTTTTAAGTGAAGCTTAAATGTTGTTCACTTAAAAGGCAAACGGAGTCTTGCATGATCCAGAAGGTCTCATGCTTGGAAGCTGGGACAGGAAAGTCTAGCAGGCATCCAGCAGGAGCAGTCCACCCGGATCCCAACACCACACCAGGTACCACAAAGCCGATGTGGGGGCTGGGCTCCATTTCACTTGCTCATTTCACATAAAAGCGTTGAACTGTGACAATCCAACACGACTGAGTTTCCTACAGATCCAGTCAACAGTCAAACAGAAAAACAGATCAGAGAAAGCAGACTGGACTCGTCACAACCTGAGGCATTGCTGAGCCCACGGCGAAGTGTTGTGGCAGTATATAAATCCTGATTTAAAAACCAAATCCTGAGACTCCCAGAAACACGGTACTCTGGGGCTGGGTGAGGATGAGGAGGGTAAAAACCAGCCCATGCAAGACGTGAAGAGTGAGGGATGCATCCAAGAGGAGAACAAACCCTGAAGGTCAGAGTAGCAAGCACATGAGCAGCTAACTAATGTACTAGAGCAGCACCACAGGGCACAGACCCAGGCACACACGTCCTAGCAAACTGGAAAGCCATAAAAGTCTATTACAGCAAATCAAACAGCAGTCAGCATGACAGCCATTAGCCTGAAATGAATACACGAGAACTTAATGAGCTCTGTCGAGGCCAGCTTGGTGAATTAAG
The DNA here is from genome assembly GCF_000710305.1 of Buceros rhinoceros silvestris. Taxonomy (NCBI): domain Eukaryota; kingdom Metazoa; phylum Chordata; class Aves; order Bucerotiformes; family Bucerotidae; genus Buceros; species Buceros rhinoceros. The sequence continues at coordinate 24,314 of NW_010429868.1, read as the reverse complement.
TTGCCAAGTCTAGCAGGATTCCCCCTTTCTTTACAGACTTGAAAGCGTCCGCACCGCCTCGTTGCCTTTTGACAAGCAAATCACAGGGCGCCCTTGCTCAGACGGGATGGACGATTACACTGGAGCAACAGCCCTCTCCCGACATGTGGGCCCTCGCTCAGCTATTCCAGGCAGGTGCTGGGGATGTGATTAAGACACGATGGATGCAGAGGACCCGTGGCATCAGTCCGACACATGAGCGATCCCCAGTCTGGGTATTTGGAGCTGCTGCAACGCAGAAGAGCTCGCAGTTAAACTCTCCCCCTTCCCCATGCTACAGAGGAATAGTGCCCGCAGCCCATGCCCAAATAAATCACCATTCTCAAATCAAGCGGACTGCGTAAAACACCAGGATGGGTATTTAGAGGCAGCATTGTTTTTAAAGGTCAGTTTACTTCATGTTCCATTTATTTATGCACACTCTTCTTCTGACTTTCCTAGTGCCACACAATAGCAGTGAGGTTTAAATAGCCTTTCTGTTGCTGCTCCATTAGCTAGGACAACTGCAAATCGATACATTCATTTATCTCAAAATTAAAAAGAGAAAAACCCTCATTAGCTGCCAATTCTGCACAGAGCCAGCCTGCGCAGAGCCACACTCCTGCTAGCCTCTTCTCTCTCCCCAAGCTCCAGACCCTGTTTATTCATTAGCTGTCGGCCCTTCGGCTTGGGCTGGGTAGTCTTTGAGACAGATTTTGCTACTCATGGTCTCACTGCTCACCCTGGCCTGAGCTCTCTGGAGCGTGGGGGTGACCTGGGGATGCTGTCATCCCCTACCATGACCAGTTCCTCAGTCTCAGCTGCATCCCAGGTGTTCCTTGGCTCTGGGGCCTCAGCTTCAGAAGGCATATCTCCGTGCCACATCATCTCCAGTTTTGAGTGCTTGCAGACATACAACAGGAAGAACCCTTGGCCAAGCAAAGGTCTCAAAGCAAGTGGGCATCCACTCCTCAAAGGGCTGTGCTGGCACATGCAGAGTAAATTCACTGCTGACATCTCCTGTAGGCCATAGCCCTTGAGCGTCCTTTTTAGGTTGTGGGACCCCATACCCTGCCTCTCAGAGGAGGAAAGTTTCTCTCTGCATCAGAAGAAGTGTCTCCACGAGTGCTGGCTGAGCAGCGCATTTGTGGCTCATTACTTCCGATCCGTGTCCTTGGTTAAAGATCATGGGTAGAAACTGGAAACTGGCACACGATGCCTTATAATTAGATTAGGCCAACCTCCAGAAAAGCACAGCTCTGAAGGCCAAGTGGCAGTGCAGGCGCACTGGTGGGAGCCCCGTGCTTACTATACCCCAAACAATTAGACAGTCCTGGAAACTCCTTCCGGCAGAACCACAGCTCACGTGCAAAGCAGAGTGACATGCAAGAGGGAGCTCTGAGGTGCAGCCTCTTCTTCTTGTATTTATTTCTTTTGTCCAGCTCACCTGCCTGCAGTTTCCTGTCCTCAGCCAGGCTTAATTTTCCAAAGCAGCACTGGACATTTGACCCCCCTGCCCCTCAGGCTTCTCACAGGCTAAGACTGGAAATGTGGAAGGCTTAAAGCTTGCAACATCGGCTTTTAGGACAGAAGCTGTGAGCAAGAGGACACACAGCACAACTCTCCCGGTACATACACACTGGGGCTTAACACAGCACCAGAAACCTGCTTTCTCTCTTCACATGGAGAAAGGAGTCCTCTGCACCAGCTGTGTAAATGGCAAAACCAGAGGTAAAGCTGAGGGCAGGGGAGAGGAGACCGTTCTCCTTCAGTCCTACTGACATTCCTTCTGCTTACGGACAGACAATCACTGGCAAGAGCAGCAGCAAGGCAAGAGCCCCTCAGCTTCCAGAGCTCTGAGCAGAAAGGTGAGAGTGAGGAGCAGCTCGTGCATGTTTTGCCAAGTCATTTCTGCACCGTTTGTGCTTTAAAGAGGAGAAGAAATGACTGACCCAGTGTCATGTGAAAGGGAGGTTTCAGATGACTTGGCGCAAAGATGAGACTAAAACTCCCGGCTCATACATCACAAGCAGCTTAATGAAGAAACCTCATCCTCGCAGCAGAGAGACAGGGAAAGATCAAAGCCCAGCGTGGCAGGGCAGCAACAGCCTGCATATTAAATAAACCGTTGTAACACAATCGTTTGTACCTCTCAATTACCCAGGACTGCTTGATTTCACACACACAGAGGCACACTTGACCTCATCCACAGCCTGAGACACACTCTGGGAAAAACGGGCTCTGTCCTCGCACCTGGGTACTAATCCCCCCTTTCAATTATAACACCCTGACCTTGTCCTCCTAGCACTAACAACCACCTTCTCTCCATATCTTTAAATTCACATTGGATCTGTAAGTTCCTGGCATATTTCTGCTGAGCTGAGCTCTAGGCGCAGAAGCTCCCACTGATGGTATAACTAGACATCACCTCCTGTGCGATGGCCAGCATGGAGAGAGAGTGGCACATACACCTCGGCTCAGAGGAAAAGAAATGGATTTCCACTTACGGCTATTTCCAAACTTTGTATTTGTCATGGAAAGACATCACTGAGGCTGCGAAGACTCTGAGGTCCAAACCGCCCCTTCCACCTGCATTCCCCCAATACCCAAACCATGGTCACCTTGCTTCTGCCCATGTTCAGGCAAGAATAACTTCCAGAGGTTTAATCCTCCCTCCAAACCCAGTGACGGTCTAGGGCAGGAGAATACTGCTGTACCTCAGTGGCCCTCATGCAGCCAAGGCAGATAGCTCCGTGACGGCAACCAGACAGCAAGTGTGGCTACCGCAAGAAAAGCCAGAAGCCAGCCTGTGCGGAGAGGCTGCAGCAATCCCTACCTCCGGGATACGGACGCTGTAGGGCTGGTTGTGGAACCGTGGGGCGTTGTCATTCACATCTCCAACTTGGATGTTGACGGTCCCTTTGATCACCTGTGGTCACAAGGACAATGACAGGGAGTGGATGTCAGCTTTACGCACGGATTTAAAACCTAAAGCAGACTTGTGCTGGTGTTTACTGACTTGGGCTATTGGCAAGCGATGGCAAGGGGTGACCCTACTTCCCCAGATCCCCCGCAGGGTGATGCAGAAAGTCCCCTAGCAACCCACATTCATCCTCCCCATCCCCCTCTGTCCATGAAATGAGAAGTCACACTTACCCCTTGGCTATCACTGACAGAAAATTCAACCGTGAATTCTGACTTAGTCTGAAAGAGAAGGAGAAGAAAAACATAAGAATTAAAGATACTGTAGTGTTTATCTGCAGATGACAGGTGTGGGACTTTTAGCCAATATTATTACATGCAAAATGCTTTCAGGACCATCAAGAAGGGAAAAGGTGCTTGAGTGCAATTACCTACATTGAGTATAAAGCACTGAGAACGCCGACGGGGCTCCTGTGTATTTCACAGGTGTAGAGAGCTGCTCTGCCCTGGGTCAGGAGGATGCAGGGACTACGGAACCGACTCCTCTCAACCAGCAGCCAAGCACTTTAAAGACACAACTACACTAAAACAGATGAGAGGAGCCTGCTGTTCAACCTCCTGGGGCCTGCCAGCAAGCCCTGGCTCTTCAAGCCCAGGTCCCCAGCGTCACAGACTGCCTGTAACAGTGAGAGGGAGTAAGCGCAAGCAGAGAAAAGCAGTTTTCCATCTGCAGTGTGCTATGACCTGGCACCATCTCCAACTGCAAGACACAGGGATGGTGCAAAAAGAGAAGAAAGTCCAAAGAAAAGGCTGTGTAATTAACTTTTGTTCCAGATGACAATACAACAGTCACACTGAAGACATCTAAATCTGGCTGCTGCTTTCCCAACCTACCTGCCGTGCAGCAGTTCTTGGGATATCACATAGCCCAGAAGACCAGGGTCTGTCTGGACTGGCTGAAATCCCATAAGCCCATTCAGGAAACTGCCCCTGCAGTTCTCCCTGCCCCTTAATGCTTTAACTAAGCTAACAGCTTGGTTTCAAACAGCAATATATTAAGTAACTGGGGTGAGGGACAAGTGAGGAAGAGGGAATTATTTTGGTGGCAAGGCAGGGGGACATTGCTAGGGGAGACAGACCTTCTCTTTCTGACCTTTCTTTTTCACCAGCAATCATTTCGGTCACATTTGACCAAGGAATCACCCAGGGATGGACAACAAGACTTGGACCACCGCACGTATCCAGTACCTGTGCTCTGTCTGATATTTTGGTTCCCCCAGTCCTAGCAATCCCTTCCTTTCTCCTCCAGCATCCCTTCCCAGTGCCAGTGCCTCTGCCCTGTCTGAGCTGCTGGAGCACAGCAACTTGATGTTTCCAAAGCATCGTGCAGGAAAGGCTGGAAAGCAAGCTTGAAATGGCTCTCTGTGCTGCAGATTTGGTTGATTTATTCCTAATAAGATCAGTTCAGGGACAGGCAGCAGCCGCTGGGGCCCAGACCAGGAGCTCTGCTTGAACGAGGGTAGCAGTTTATCTTGGAGAAGGGTTTGGGGAACAGCTCTGCACAGCATGCATCCCTCCACCCCCCAATATCTGCCCTCCCCCAGGCTCCTGAATTGAATAGCTGGGGAATTCCAGCTTAGGAAGCTTTTTCTAGCTCCTGCCTTGGGGTAATGCTTGCAGGCAGAGTGAAGAGATGAAACACCGATGGAGGGGAGAGCCTCTGCTCCTGGTGACATCCCACCCTGCCATGTCAGTGTCTTCCACCCATTTCCCCCCTCCTTCCTGGTGCCACCATGAGAGACAAAGCAGTAGGGAAGAAAGGAAAAATAGCAGGTAAGAAACAACCCCTTGAGCATTTAGATTTTAAAAACTCGATAAAGTAACCAGAGAAAGCTGCCACACGCAAATTTGTCTCCATCCTTCCTTTTGGCACTTTTCAACTCAGGGTTTGTCTTTGTCTTAAACTCTGTTTTTCTTCTGATCTTTGTGGGAGTAAAAAAATCTTTAAAAATTTGTTTCCCTGCTGTATGTTCATTCCTTCCTCTCTTCCCTCTACGTTGCCTTTTCCTGCATCATTTACCTTACTATGACTCCCTCTCTCTTTTCAAGTCTCTCTTTTTCTCCTCCATTGTACAAGAATTGATCTCTCGCTTTTCTTTTCCCCACCACTTCTCTCGTATGGCTTTCTCTGCTCTGACTTTTTGATCGCATCCAGGCCAGTGTTCTCTGCCTGTAGCATGCTGTCCACCTCCATCCCCTCCCATGCCATCCTGTTTCCTTCACCATAAATCACTATTTACACCTTTCCCTTATCCATATCAAGCTTTGCATGTGCCTGTCTTCACCCTTTTCCATGTGTCACTGACTTTGAGGCCCGGGGGATCAGTTGATGGACACAGGCTCCTCTCTCGGTTCAGCCCAGCCATGGTCACAAACTCTGCCCAGCTCCTTCCCCTCCCACCCTCCACCAAAAGCCGCCTAAAACCTACTGATCACTCTCCTTGGCTTAAGGCTGGTATCATTAGTATTGGGAAGCATAAGCATGTGAATAAGGGAAGATTTATGACTCATGCCAGCAGCTGTTGGCACAGGGAGGCAGAAGGGGTGAAGAAAAACACCTTATTTTTCCAGAGCCTTGCTCTTAATGCTGCAAAATTGGGTTTGCCCTTCCCCATCCTGAGCAGCACCCACTACCACGCTCCTCTGCGTCCCCACATCTGTCTGGCTTCAACCCAGACCGTCAGGGCCGACTGTCAGTGCATGAGGTGTGTTAATGGGTTTTACCTTCACAATGCTGCTCCTGGCAAAGGAAGTACTAACACAAGCAACAGAAGCACATTCCCAATGTCATATAGTGTTTTCCCAGTCTTATTGAGCTCCTGTCCAAGCACCTGTGCTTTCTGTTCCTCCTTGCTCCATGAACGCAGCAAGGGCCAGGACTTTTGTGAAACAAGCACCTGGATGGGATATTGTCTTTGCACACCAAAGCTACCATGAAAATAAGGGTGTGAAACAGCTTAGAGGCAAGAATCTTGCCAAATTGAGCATCCAGCAGCCCGAATCTAAAAGACGATGAAAAGTCACGATGAGATTGAACAATCAGGGATACCTCACATCTCTTCACACACTGTTTTAAATAGTGTAGGATTTAATCAGAAGGTAGGTTTAAAGAGAGAGCCTGCAGATCTCCCTGAATGTATGAGCAACCTGGCTCTTCAGTAGATCATGTCCATTTATTCTTTTCTTTACTTCCAGACCCCCAGGTATTCTGGAATCTAGAAAAACCACCAAGCCAGAGCAAATCAGACCACCCTGCTTATTCCCTGTGTTCCCACTCAGCTGGGGACAGTGACAGGGTGGCTGGGGACAGACCCTGCTGCGGACACACCCAGGCTGCATCTCAGCTGCCACAGAAGGTGGAGAGCCACCATTTGTCTGAGTGGAGATGTTTTTTCCCCTCCCCTCAGCAGAGGAAGCTCTCAGCCCCCAGCGGCATTACCTCTCTGTCCAAGGGCTGCCTGAGCCAGACAACACCAGTCACACTCTCCACAGCGAAGAACCGGCTGGCCTCCTCCCCAACCACGCCAAAGACCAGTGGATCATTGTCCAGGTCCCGGGCCAGCAGCTGGGTCACTGAGGAACCTGGGAGAGACAGAGAGGAAAGAAATCATGAGCCAAACAGGACAGACAGGAAGAAATCCTGAAAATGTTCAGCTTGTCAGGGAACACAGGTCTTCTGCCTTCCTCCCTTAAGTCATCCCCAAACTGTTTTCTCATGGCGTCGCAATGCCCCAAGCAGCAAGGAGAGTCAAGCTGTGCATGGTCTTGCTATTCTCCAGCACAGATAGAGTGAACCACAGCTCCTCTCCCCCCTTGCCGTTACCAACAGTGAAAGTCACATTAGCTCAGCAGAAGCACGGCCATCCTGGGCACTAGATATAGTGGAGGAACTCATGCCTCTTCCAGATAGGCACCTGCCAGCCTCCCTCACAATCTCTCCCAACAAGGGCCACCACCAGCAAATACAACATTTCCAGGTTGAAAGGAAACAACCTAAGGCAAAGAGACAGATGTGATGCCCACAGCTACCATTGAGGCTCAGGGATTTGGTAGGACCTGGAGTCAGACTCAGACCCGGGGTTTGTTCCAAACATGGCAGTTGCAGCAAGTTCTGACCTTTCTGGCATATGTGGAGCCCAGGCACCCAGAGAGCACGAGAGGCATTGGAACAAATCAGTCACTACCTTCTGCCGAATTATGTTTGAAACCATCTTCTGCAGCATCCTGACTACTTCAGGCAACAGAATTCTTGTTCAGCCACCCCTTGTGGGCATGTGGTTGTAAATAGCTTTTCCTAACGGCACCCAAGAGGCAGCCCAAACCCTCTCAGGTTGCTTTGTGGGGACCATGTGTCCTTTCTCCGATCTCCATACTATTCCTGGAACAGAAGGACTTCTATTACTCCCCTAAAGCAAGGGATGGTCACCACCCCTGGAGCTCTGTTTCAGCCCCATAAGAAGCTCCTCAAACCATTTTGGGCTGCTCCATGACATCTCTGAGCACATTCAAAGGCTGCTATGGCAGGTTGGCTATAGCTGGCTGCCTGTCACCTACCCAGCCACTCTCAGTCCCCTTTTCAGCAGAACAGGGGAGAATATAGGAGGAGAAAAGCTGGTGGGTGGAGATAAGGACAGGAGATACCCTTAGCCACCTGGCCTTGAGGATGGATGGAGACATTCAGTACATGAACTGTCTTTGGCAGTTCAAGAGCACTTCACGTCCCCATATCATTTGGCCAAGAACAGATGCCAAAATTTCATGCATCTGGGAAGAGGAGGGAAGCTCCAGCAGACCAGAGAACGAATGTGGCAGCACAGCTCGGCGTGCAATTACCACCAGTTGGTCTGACATCAATCATGGCGGAAATAATGGGAAAAGGTGATACGATATTCCATTAATAAAGAATTAACTGATAGGAACATAATTAATGCCAGTCAACATGATTTTATGGAAAATAGGCCTTGTCAAACAAACCTGAATTTATTCTTTGATGAGATTACAATTTTGGCAGATATAGGTAACTGCAAAGAAATAATAGACTTTTGTAAGGTGTTCGACTTCCCGCTGCGTGACTTTCTGATTAAAAATTCAGTGCTGTAGAACATGGACAAAGTGCACTGAAGCGAGGACCCAGCTTCCTGGCAGGTCCCAAGGCCACCAGCCACGGTCAAGGGGACATCCCAGTGTAAAGTGAAATTGCTGTCAGTACAAACTCAGGTGACAGCGTAGCAAATAACAGGGAGGACCAAGCAGCCAGGTAAAGCGCTTGGTAATTTGAGCTTGTTTGGTAAAAATCTTTTTTCATGATCCTGCTTCAAATGCCCTCAAAAAGAAGCTGGTGGACCACAGCTGCGGAGGAGAGTATCCTGAAACCAGCCGTTCTGGCAGGCCTGGGGGTCCAAGCACGCTAGGAGCTCTTTCCATGCCCTGGCTGGCAGAGCTGTGGTGCCCAAAGGGCACTCAGAAGAGTGACTTCAGGGCTGTATAGCTGCTTCTGTCAAGGCTGCAAATCTGTTCGGCTGGCTGCATCATCTTTACAACTGGGATGCAAGAGGAAACCACAAATATTTGAGAGCTAGCAAAAATGTTTTACGCTTAACAAGGGCTTTAAAAGCCTGAACTGCTTCATTTATGACAAAGAAGAGTGAAATGACTCAGGCCACCTCAAGCACATCCCTGAAGAGGAGAAAATGTAATACTTAAAGATGACTATTCCAGAGCGTGAAAGCACAGAAGGACTCAATGCCCAAATCCAGACAAATTTCTATTTGGAGAAAGAATAGTGGTTGTTTCAAAAAGAGCATTTACAATTAACCACTAGAAAAAAAATTCCTCCCACCGACACGAGCATGACTGACAGGTCACCATCAAAGACATTCCGGACAGAGCCCAAAAGCAAGAATCTTTATCCAAACCACTGCAATCAACAAGTTTATCGGCAATGTTCCCACCTCTTCAGTGAAGTCAGCATCAGAGATACAGTGACCCTACACTTTCCCAAACCTCAGAGCCTTGAAACAAGCTAGTAGCTTGGTTTTATTTTGGGGGACATCTGAAGCCATCCTTCCAAAGGTTTCTTTGCCCCAGGAAACAAGCAAGGTGGTGACCGTCCCCATGGCAGCAAAAGTCAGTAACTAGGACAAAATAAATCCAGGGTCACATCTCTCTATTCAGCCAGATTTAATGGGAGAAACGAACTTTCCCCCCTTACATCTCATCCAAAAAACCCCTGGATCAACAGGTACCTGTTGTAATCACAGTTCCCTCTAGAACTGCAAGTGCTTCAAACTCTAAAAAGTCTCAGTCACACCTCAGTGGAAGGGAGACAACCTTAGCTGAATAGAAAAACCATGTCTTACCCTGTTCAAATCATAGTCTCATTTGTGTGCTGCAAATCCACTTGCATTAAAAAAATCAATTGAGAACAGCAAACAACTGTTTAACTCTTCTCTATCGTTTTGTGTTACAGGTGCCTCCCACTGTCAGGAAGTTTAGGTCCTAAATTCAGGCTAACCTGCAGAACAAAGCATTTCTGGGCAGAATGCATCACCCCACCTGCATTTCTGGCTCCTGCCAGTCTGTACTGTGCAGAGTTAGACCCCCGTGAAACAGCACATGGGGCTGGATTGCCCTCTGGCCCAAGAATATCAAAATCAAGGACAGATTTAGCGGGTAAAAGAGGAGGAAAGGGAAACACGTGAGGATCATTCAGAGCCTATACCCTCCTCAACTTGTGTTTCCTTTTATTTGTTAGAAACAAGAAACTTCATCAGAACACAGAGAGGGCAGCTCAGGATGCTGAAGTGTAAGCTGCACTGCACCACAGGAAAATACCATCTCAAACAAACCCTCACAAGTGAGGCACCAAAAACTAAGAGCTCTTTTACCCAGTCCCTCACCCGTCCATCAGTCTGTAATCACCACGCTAACAGGAAAAAAAATGTAAATACATAAGATACAGATCAAAACAACAAATTAAATAGAAAATAATGAGAAACCGATCTCCAAAATAAGAAATGAGACTTCACAACTGCTTTGTCATTTGTTGTTCTGATTTTTGCAAGCTTTACCCCAGGGGAATGCTAAGTTTAGGGGTGGGACGTAAACCAGCCGTGCAGGCTGCAGCAAGAGGGGACTGCAGCGGAGGATGCCGGGCTCCTTCATCGCTTTCACTGCTATGAAAAAAGTTTGTGCAAGTTACCTTCCATCGATTTCTTAAGCACCAATTTATTTAATTATGCTTTTACCCGCATATCTTTTTCTCCTCTCTATTTATGCAAGGGAGGAAGAACAGCCTAGCTGGACAGCACAAGGCGAACACACAGCTGGGCCATCTGTGCTGTGATCTCAGAATCCTTCATGTTGGAAATGATCTTTAAGATCGTCAAGTTCAACCCTTAACCCAACACTGTCAAGTCCACCACTAAACCTTGTCCCTAAGGCCCCACAACTCCTAAATACCTCCAGGAGTGGTGACTCCATCGCTTCCCTCGACAGCCTGTTCCAATGTCTGACAACCCTTTTGGTGAAGAAATTTTTCCTAATGTCCAACCTAAACCTTCGCTGGTGGCTGTTTCTTCTCATCCTATCACTTGTTCCTTGGGAGAACAGAGCGACACCCACCTCACTACAACCTCAATTCAGGTAGTTGTAGAGAGTAATACGATCTCTCCTTGGCCTCCATTTCCTCAGGCTAAACAACCCCAGCTCCCTCAGCTGTTCCTCGCAAGACTCATGCTCTAGACCCTTCACCAGCTTCACTACCCTTCTTTGGATACGCTCAGCACCTCAAAGTCCTTCTTGGAGTGAGAGGCTCAAAATGGGATGCAGTGTTCAAGGTGTGGCCTCACCAGTGCCAAGAAGAGGGGGACAATCACTCCTCTACTCCTGCTGGCCACACTATTGCTGATAAAAGCCAGGATCCTTCTTGGTCACCTGGGCACACTGCTGGTCACCATTCAACAGATGACATGAATTCCCATTTTCCAGGGTGATTGCGGGGAAGGTGCTGTTATCCCACCCATAGGTGAAGCCAGACCAAGATGAGCACCTGACCCAGAAAGACCCAGCTCCACAGCTGGACTCCATGCTCTCTTTCATGGAGTCAACACAGGCATTGCCAAAGGATCGCAAAAGCAGCGCTAACACCTTCACATAAAGGTGCCTGTATCAGTGGGAAACCATCGAAAGGCAGGGCGTTCCCACTTGGTGAGGGAGCACAGAGCCCAGGAGAACCACCTCTGTCAGAAACCCCTCTCAGGGCACCTGCAAAGAAAAATAACGTGTCCTGGCTCTCCCCGGGGCTGTGCTGAGGATTCTGTTTGAGCCGCCACAAGCCCAAATGCCGACCTGGCTTCAGTGAGGGCTGAGGCAACAGGGACAAATTACCCTTTTGCAGTGCAAAGTTATAGGCTCCATTTGTTTCCCCTCCAGAATCAGACAGGGCAGTTAAGTGTCTTGATTCCAACAGATAATCACAATTTATCTTGTCTCCTTTTGCCTCCTTTCTCTCAATCACAGCTACTTCTTCCTCTCTCACACATACACAGATTTTCTTCTTTCTCCAAGTCTTGAACTTTGATTGACCTTGGGAGTTGTTGGGGTTTTTTTTGTTGTTATTGCTGTTGCCTCTTGTTCTCTTCCTGTGAGGATTTTACTAATTTTTTTTAAGGTTTGACTGCTTTATGGGGTGTACTTTTCCTCCCGTAAAGGAAACTCCTGTCTCAACATCTTGCTTGTAGCAGTAACCTGTATATTTTTCTTGCTCTTCCATTTTCCCAAGGGTGAAGGTAGGCAAAGGGGCTGTGCTCTCCCAGTTCCTCTCAATTGGTTTTGCTTTCAAGAGGGGCATAAGAAGAAAAAGCAAACTCAGAAGATCCCAGAGTTCGGAAACACTGAGCCCCAGG
>NW_010429868.1:6675-12319 GCF_000710305.1 Buceros rhinoceros silvestris | reverse complement strand
GCCAGGAAAAGAGTCAGAGAATAAAGAAGCTGCCAGAGCAAGACGCTGACACAGTCTGCACAGGAATGGGGTGGGGGCACTGGGATCCAACAGAAGGGGCAGGTTTCTAATTAGTTGCTTAATAGATGCTCTCTTAAAATATCTGATCCATACCCAAGTGGAGTTAATAGGAATCTCTTCACTGACTGCATTGGCTTTTGGGCTCAAGACTTCAGGCGTTATCTGCACTTCAATATTAAATTATTTTAATCCCTGCTTTTAAGAGTCAATGCCCGTTTGTTTCTCCTTGGCTCATCATTTCTCCTCTTGAGCTCTGGATCACATCTGTGGGCACAGTCACCACGCAGCTTCTTGGCTCCCCATCTTCTGCCACTGCTACTGGGAGCAGTCAGGAGCCTGCCAGCACCAGGGGCACTCAGCTTACAGGCAAGGGGGTTTGCAGAATAGAATGCCAGGAATTTCTAAGTAGCAGTGGCAAACTAGTGGGAAGGGAAGCAGCAGGGAGACAGCCTTTCTACCAAGAGCAGTGCCTATGGCCCTCAACCAAGGTCACAAGCTGGCACAAAACCCCCTCCGTTGCTATTCAATTTCTCCAACCAGCACAGATTTATTTACATAAAAATCATTTTTGCATCAGCAGCCTGCAGCAAGGAGTCCCCTTACACAAAGGCCACCACCATGCTTTTGCTCTGAAGTAGCTGCCACCAGATTTCCTTGGCTTCCCCTCTTCCTTCCTTGGAGGGGAGATGGACAGTCACAACCCATCCACTTCTCCCACAAACACTCCTGATGTTAGCTGCTAGCTGGCAGCCCTCCTTTCTTGATCCAGACACCCCAGAACAGGCATTTCCAGTTAGCTCAGTTCATCACAACAGGCTGGCCATCAACCACAACTCTGATGTTCTTGGTGTCAAGATTTGATGGAGCTGACCTCAAAATTCAAATCCTGTTCTTCTCATTTGTCACCTGCTCCCTTTTCTTTGCCTGTAATTCATTTTCTCTTTCACCTTTCAGAAAAAAAATAAATGAAGAAAAAAAAGCCCTTCCATGATGTTTCCCCAAGATTTTTTAAAATAAAAGATGAAATGCCAATATTTCCGTGCCACTGAGCGATCTCTGAGCAACGTGAGGGAGAGGAGAGAACAGTGACTCTCTAGCAAGGAAAATAAAGCAAAATCTAGTTTTAAGCAGGAGGCTACAGCAAGTGGGAGCTGCTTCCATGTTTGGGATGAGGCTTCATTGCTTTCCCAAAGAGGATGAGACCAGAGGTGGGGACAGATGATGCACAAGAGACCTCACCTGATGAAAAGCGGGGGATGCAAGCGTGGGCACAGCACAGCAGCCTCAGAGAGTAACCAAAGCACTCTTGGGCTCAGAAAAACTCTTGCAGGGTCTCTTCATCTGCACTCCTGCCTTCCTCCCAGTTGGTCCCAGCTTCCTGAAGCTGGGACCCACAGATGGCCCTCGATTATACAGACGATGTGGGCTTCCAAAGGCTCCACGTGCTCCAGGCTGCTGCTTCTGGGAAGATCTTGCTCCTCAAAGCTGGAGCATGCCTTGGTTGAACAAAAATTGCAGAACTCATGCCACACAAGCATACCAAGATTAATCCCTGACCAACATCCTTCAGATACACTCAGGGATACCTAAAAGCACACCACAGCTACAAGGGTAACACACTCATCCATCTCCAAGCCTTTCTCCCAAAGCTGGTGCCTGCCAGCTTGTTTCATAAACACAGCCGTAACAGATTCTCTCTGGCCTCCTTCTCAGAAAGGGCTCAACCACTTGAGGCAAAACTTTCCAGAATGACCCAGAAAGAAAGTTTCCACTCCTACAAGTCGAGCGGAGCTCAGCGTTACACACTTCTCTTTCCAGGTGTGGATGGGAAGCATCAGCTTACCCCACCACCAAGGCTGCCTCTACTCTGATTACTGTGACGCAGAGCTAGTGAAAAAGGGCAGGGGGACACCGGCATCTTCTAAAAAGGGTCTCCTAACACTTAGGTGGTGACAAAGAACACTGTCTGCCATCAGACAAACAGGAGGTCCTAGCCAGTTACCGGGGAAAAGACCCAGGACTCGTGTGCACTACTGTCATCACCCATTGCGTACAGGAGAGAAAGGAGCCAAACACAGAGGGGACAGAGAAGAGGCAAAACAAGTCGGTGCAGTCAAAAACATTTCTGAGGGAGTTTATCAAGCTGGAAAGCAAAAGGCAGAGCAAAGAGTTTTTCCTAGTTCCTCAGATGCTCAAAAACAGAGCCTATAATTTCTCTCCTGCATTTAGTTATTTTAAGTGAGGAGTCAGTGTCGAGGCAGAATCCGTAAGCAGACCGGACAGACAGTAGTAAAGCTCAGAAAGAGGCATTGCCTAACTTTGCTCCCCCCAGCTTTTGCAGAGATGTTTAAAAGGGTGTTTAAAGCTGTTCTAAAGGAAGAGCGCAGCAGCAGGTGAAGGACGGCCGAGTGTTCACACCATGAGCAGCCATATCAGAGGGCTTCTTTAGCTCACTTTGCTATTTACTGAGCACTTCAGTTAACTTGACAAGAGAAATGAGACGGAGGGAAATTACAAAAATCAATGGTATATTGAACTTACTTGACATTATCATTAAAGCAAACAGAATACCTGAGGCTCTCCTGGTAGATGCTGTGCACACAGTCACCAGGCTGCTGGCATGCACAGAAGAGGCATCCTTCCAATTAAAGCCAACACCTATATCAACACGGTTAAGACAGAGCAATTTCCCTCCATCAACCTTCCAACGAGTCTGGCAGCAATGCAGACATCAAGCAAGCTCCCCGAAACCAGTTTCAAATGTTCATCTTCAAGTCAATGCTGTGTATTTGCAGGGGATGGAGGTCACCGCCTTTCTCACTTGCTGGCACCTCCTCGGCTTGAAGACAGTGGTTTATTAACCAAAACTCTCTAACCACAAAGGAGTATTGCTGCCAAGATCACCGATATGCCTTAGTATCACTGTAGCATCTCCAGATTAGCTTGAGGAAAAGGGATTTTAAAAACTGCTGATCCCTGGGTGAGCAAACAGCAGCAGGGTGCTCCTTTCTCCCTGCCTGCTCAGGCAGGGATCCACCAATTCCTGCCCTCAGGTTCACTACAAAACCCTCAGGCTATCCTTGGGACAAGGGAGAAGAGTTTGCAAAAATGGAAAGGACTTTTGTTTCCTTTTGTTTGGATAGGAACAGGCTGTATCAGTACAGAAGAGGAAAGTAAACAATTGCATTTAAAAAAATGGCAGGAGAGTAAAACAAGGAAAGAAATGCTTGTAAAAGAAGGAATCTGGGTCTGTTATGTCATTTCCTGTGTGAAAAGGGTTCCTGAGCTTAAAGAGCCCTCTTAAAAGTAATTTCCTCTCCAAACTGCCTGGGAACCTCATAATTACAAACAATGATCAAAGACCTATTAATTTCATCCTAAAATTAATACATCATGTTTGGAACGATATCACATTAATTTATCACAAGATTTATGAAACTTGCACTTTTTTCTAATGAGTTTTATGCAAATCCTTCTCTAACCATTGTTTGCACCATAAAAAAAAAGTTTGCACCCTCACAGAAGCTGCTCTGTCAAAAGTCTTCCACTTTTATTGATATCTGTCCTTCCTTCTTTATCCCCATAAGAGGAGGGGGGAAGGAGAGGAGCCAATTCCAGCTGGGATGTGAACCTGTTCCTGAGCAGAGTGCAGAGCACAACGAGGAGAGCAGCCCCACCACAAGGATGAGGTCTGCAGGCACGCCAACCATTCAAGGCACTTACTTTTAAACTAATTTTAAAGGAAATTAACTGGTGGTTCACTTGCACCTCTGTCTGAGAAGGGTCAGAGAACAAGAGGAGCAGTGGGGAACTGTGAAATTAAAGTATTTAGACTTTCCAGAGACGAAAGTCCCTACTTGGTAAAGTTACAGATAAATACAAAAGGGGGTGTGGGAGGATAAACACCAAGGATAGCGTAAGCACTGAGCACTGTGGGGTTATAAAGAGGAAAATCATGCAAGATTAATGTGCTGTTTTACAGCAGAGCTGTAAATTGAAGAAAGGAAGATGCCCCATCAGACCAGGAAATCACTTGGTGTACCATCTTACAAAGCCAGAGGTTTCCTGAAGACCGGGGCAATTCTCAGGAGCGTAGGCAAGAGGGTACACAGTAGGTAAGACCATTCCCAATTCAACCACGGCAGTGATATTGCCTTCATTCCTGAGCACTGCCAACTGGAAATCAGGCCGAGATCTTCAGCAGCCACGCAGCTTCACCTAAGAGATTGGGGAAGAAGATTCTTGAAAAACCCTTGATGTTAGATGCAGCCTCGCTCCTTGGAGCTGCCTTCATGCAACTACTAACAACTGCTCGTGAGACACATATGTAGGGGTGGGAGGAGGCAGGAGGAACTGAAAAAGGAAAAGAAAACTTAAATCTGGGGTTAGCAGAAACATCCCAGTAGTGAAATCTAGTGAGGTGTTAAATAACGGCAAAAAACCCCAACATCGCCTGGGAGCTTTTAAAACTGGCTTAGAAGAGATGCTACAAATCCGATCCTGGAATACCCCCAGAAGCACCGACTACAGAAGATCCAAACCCTAATTTCAGCAGCTCCGGAGAGCAGGGAGGCGGGTGCTCCCCACCTGTGATGGCAAGCCCGTTCCCTCTATCCACGAGCACTGCTCCACACTGCCTCATGCCTGCCTCTGAAACACCATGAACATTCTGTACAACCCCCCGCCCCACACTCCTCAAGGAAAATCTAGCTAATGCAGTCTTGATTAACAGTTCTGACACAGAGTTTAAACCCTAAATCCATAGAATATCCTTTTCTAATTAATTTTTGAAGTAAGAAACAGCCCAGAAAGTATATGGAATATTTCCTTTGTTCCTTCCTGCCTTCTCATGACCTCCCCCACCTCCCTTTCAAAAAGAAGAGTTCATTTTTTAACTAATTAGACACTCATAGATCAAAGCACACTCAGTCACAGGTACCGGCATGGAGGGACATCCCACCCAGTTCTCCTCTACGTGAATATCATGGCTCAGCAAAAGGCAGAAAAACAAGATCAACAGTGATGGTGAGACACTCACCTTCACCCTGTTTTCCTACCACTGCCTGGGCATTGGGCAAGCTCCAAGACAGAGGTGGAGACCAGCAGAGGAGCCTCAAGACACCTGATCACGGCGAGACATTTAACAGAGTCTACTCAATGCTGGGGAGAGGTGTTCACCGCTAAACCTGCCCTCACACTTCCCTACCTTATCAGAAGGTGTCTGTGATGCACACACATCCATCTCTAATAGTCTCACACCTCGTGCAGGTTGCAGCGCTCCCTTCCCCAAATGCCATTTTTGAACATGTTTTTTTGAGGTATCGACACCTGCCTTGACAGCCAGCTTTTAGAAGACCGCACTTATTTGAAAAGTGGTTGTGTGTATAGGTGCCCAGATAATTCAACAACCCACCCACCAGAGGCTGCACAAGGACTTTCACAGCAGGTGCTCCCAACAACAGACATGACCATCCCCTCTCCAGCAACTCAGAAGCCTTCCTAGCAAATTACAGCCAAACACAGGAGAAGGATGTACGCCGAAGAAAATACAGCATTCATGCAAGATTCATGACAATAATAGCAG
>NW_010429868.1:1186-6566 GCF_000710305.1 Buceros rhinoceros silvestris | reverse complement strand
AACTAAGGAAAGCTGAGTGATCCTCCTTTTTCTTTAAAAGATGTGATTGCCAGCTGCCTCATCAACATGAGCCAGCACAGGCAGGGAGCAGGACATCTCTTGGGCCGGCTAGAGGTCTTCATGGGCATAGTGAGGAGACCTTTCTCCCAGGAGTTTTACTGACTACGAGCAGAGATAGGGTTTTGAGGAAAACCCTCCAAAGCAACCACTGCGAGCTGTTCCTTGGGATGAACTCTAAATTAGCATGGATATTGAGGTCAGAACCACATGGCTGGGGAATGTCTGTTGTGGCTGATATTAGTGTCAGCTCCCAGAAACAAGAAATTATGCCAATTGACCAAACACCTTGTACAAGCAAGTGCAGAGATTAAATCAGCAGCGCCCCAGTGCTGGGGTCAGTCCCATTTGGGGAGTCAAAGGGCAGAAGGCTATTTTTCTAAACAGAGCCAAGCAAGGTGCATTTTGACTGCCAGCTGGCAAGAACAGAGATAACAAGAAACTCCTGATCCTGCCAGAGAAACCACATAAAGAGCTTCACAGGTCAGAAGGCTCCTTTTTGGTAGGTGACCTGTAGTGGCCTCCTGTTTTGACTACCAGGAGGAGTCTTGCCAGCTAAAACCAAGTAGCGGGGGGGATGATGAGCACTCATATTTTCAGAGCATCTGCCAGTCAGACACAAAGACTGGGTAGCCAGCTAAAGGGAGCCGTGCACTCTCATGAGGAAAGATTGGACAATGTTTGCCCAGGGGATAATAGAGTCAAAACGTGCCATCAAGACAGAGAAGATGTTGCCATCACTCCCAGAAAGGGAGGTCCAGAGCAGGTGGAAAACCGGAAGTTACCACAGGTCCAAAGAGTATCAACCAGCTCTGCCAGCTGGGATAGTAATGAGGACTGAAACCAAATCCTAGCTCCAGGGATTACTTTCTAGTTAAGTGGATGCAACGAACTAACAGGAGCTTCACTGAGATCATTCAGATGGGAGTCACCTCTTCTCAAGGTGGAAAAACAGAGCTATACACACACTGCACTCTCCCACTATGGAGGGCAGAGGAGTCTAGAAGCTGCAGCTGACCCATCATCCTCAAGTTCATCACTTCTCTTTGGCCACATCAAGCTTTCGAGGCAAACAGAAGAAAAGCATGACCCCAGAAAACCAGTTAACGAAGTGTTTTGCTGCTTGGTGTAAATAAATGATTTATGAGTAAGGTGACACACGCAGTAGTTTGCATCTTCCCCAGACAAGGTAACATAGCTTTGTGTTAATTAGAAAAGAGAAACTGTTCTGCAATTAATATGAGGTCAGAGATAAAGCTCGTTAGATTGCGTGCCTATGGACCAGGTCCCAGGACTGTACTGGCCTTGAGCAGAACTGCAAAACACCTGTAGGGTGAAAGACACCCCCAGAGCAGTAAGGCAACGATGCCAGCAATGTTAATGGAGAAGTCACGCAAACATCAGTGATGAACTCTCCAACAACAGCGCATCGCTACGACACCAGCTGCACTCCAATAACCAGCGTGAGCCAGAGTGTAAAATGCCACCTCTGAAATAGTGCTGCCTGAGAGCCACTTCCTCCACCAGCAACCCTGTCAAGTTGAGGAGCTGATCAATATGAATGGGGGAAAGAAAAAAACCTGTCAGCAAATTTTACTTGCGCAAGTGAAGTTCAAGCGGGATTCATTCACGTCTTGTTTGAAATCTCATCTGTGCCTTACAAAGGATGAAACATCCCCGAGGCTCTCAGTCTCACAGAGAATACAAAACCTTTAGTTCTACAGCTTGCCTGTGGCCCAGCTGCTCCACTCGCTGAATGGTTCAGGGGAACAAACAAATATAACCATCCCCATCCCAAATATTGCAGAGCATTTTGCTCCAGCACAAGCATGCTTTGGTATGTGCGTCAAAGTCCCAAAGCCAGAAGGAAATGTTATCAGCAGTCAGATTTTTGTCTGCAGACTTCAGACCCGTAAGCAAATTGGCCTTGGACTGTCACCGTAACTCTCTGAGGTTTCAAAACCTGTGCTGGGTGATGAATTCTGCCTCCTTACAGTGAAGATGCAGTGAAATCCCTGCTTGATTTATCCCTCTGGAGTTCAGTTAGAGCTTTCTGATTGCCAAGATACAGCTGCAGAAAAAACAAGACTTACAGAAATGGACCAGAAATTTGAAGGCCAAGGCAGCCAGTTTTGGAGAGGTTACAGTTACTGCTCCTCCTGCCCTTTGAGAAGCAAACAAAACCGTTAAGAGAACCAAGAGGAACGAACGGATTCTTGGAAGACTCTCCACAAAGGTGGCAGCCTGAGGAAATACAATCCATGCAACTCATCAACCCCTTCCTCTTGGCCTCGAGCTGCCTTCCTCCAAGCACGACCCAGCTCCTTGGGGCCTGCAACAACTGCCAGATCTTGGACAGAGCATTTCTTACACCATGCCTCCCTCCCTCTCTCTCTCTTCCCCCCTCCCAAAGAGAAGGTGGGGAGAGACTTGGCAGGTGGTGCCTGGGTATCTGAGGCACAAGCTTATCTGCGTCCCCACCACAGCACCACAGTAAATTGCTTGTTGATAAATGAGGCTATTTAGGAGCAAGTGATGCCAGCATTACGGTTATTAATGATGCTGACGTGGAGAGACATTTAAGAGCGGCCCCATGTTCTATTGTCCTCTTGCCCGTGAGTAATGGGGCACTTCAAGCACAGGGCTTCAAAACCAGCTTGGGCTGTTTAACAACAGAAACAAAATAAGACCGAGGGAAATGGATGGAGCGCCCTGGACTGATGACTAACGTACTGATAAAGCCAAGCTCCTTCAGCAGAAGTTGGGGAAAGCTCCAGCCTTTAGATGAAATTAAACCGAGAGCATTCCCTCTCTCCAACCACCAAAGCTCTTCGACTTGTCCCTGCAAGCTCCCAGCAGCCATTACACAAGCCACAACAACTTGTTCTCCCAATCTACAGTCCTGTGCAGCCAACTCACGCAAGTAAAATGGAAAAGTTGAGCCACAACAGCTTAAACTGGAAGAAGCAACAGCAGTCCAGCTGTACGTGCACCACATGGTACACCCCAGAGCACAGCAAGGGTGATATTTGTTGAAGCCTGGGAGGCTTTCACAGGGCCATTAACTCACTTTGCACGTCACAGACGTCTAAACGTGGCCAGGAGGACAATGAGCAAGAAATAAAGAGGCTGTTTATTGCAGGAGGAAACCTTGGAACGGAGCTCTGCTGTCGCTGGTGGGAGTACGAGGCAGAGCGCGCAAGCACACAGCTGTAAAGTTGTTTCTAAGTTAATATACCCACGAGTGTTTTTCTTTTCCTATGAAAGCATACACTTCTGCAAACAAACATCTGGAGATCTCTGTTACAGCTGGACCATTATCCCTAGCGACTAGAGCATTCAATTAATTTAGCCTCTCTCATTTGTAAGTTGCCTGCAAATAGACTTGGATTTGCAGGAATTTATTTGTTATTTGAATATATTCAGTGAACGGTTTATTAAAAGCATATTTCAGACATAGGAATTCTCGCTAAATGCTCCCTCAACTGTTGCTCTGAGTGTTGGCAACTGGCTATTTGCACCGTGTAAATGGTCACTGTGGTCAGGTGGGAATGCCTTTGCATCTTGATGGAATGCAACGTACCTCCAGAAAGAGCTTTCCAAGGGTCTGTGGAAGCACCTGCACAAAAACATATCCTCAAGCAAATGCACAGCATGAATTCCCTTTAAAAAACACAAACCAAATTGCACAGTAGTTGTCTCAGAGAGAACAAGAACAGAGTTGAATACTAGAATTAATTGACCTTATGCAAAACACCAGTGAAAACATCTCTTGGTAGCTTCAGCTACAGCTTGGGAGCATCCACAGGGTTCCTCATTCAGGATCGTACCTGCTCAAGTGTGTTTTTTCTCAAAGCTCCAGGGAATGCTTGCTGTGGGAATTTCATCACAGCAGCAAGAGAAAATGGGGCAAGAAAGGAAGTAGTAAAGGGCTATTTCTAAGACTGATGTAATCCCTCAGGCATGCAACAAGCTCAGACTCCTGCTTGCCTGTGTACTACAAACTGTAGCCTATACAGTACGTGTGACATGTCTGAGATCACAAACCCTCCTACAAGGACAGTTTAAGCCTTCCACACAACATTGCTCCAAGGCAGCAGTCTCCCTTGCTGCTCCTAAGCTTTGCTTCAGAGATTGCTGCGTTTTGGCAGGGGGTGAGGGGCAACACCCTAGGTAAGTCTTTACTGCGTAAGTTGTCATCAATTTTTATATTTTGGACAAGTGAAACAGGTTTTTCCATGGTCCTTGTCACCGTGTTAAGAAGATAGTGAAGCAAGAGTTGCACAGGGAAGAGGCGATGCTTGCCAAACCCCCATGTTGCAGACCTAAAGCTACGTAGGGTGAGGCAGGTGAAAACTAGCAGGCAGAACCCTGTCCCGGGGTTGTCAGCAGGGCTCGGTTTTCACCCACCACTTAACTTCACCAACCATCATTTCTCTACAGTGTTACACTCACTTTAGGGACCGACAGAAGACCAGCCATGTGACCTAATTTTAAGGGATACCAGGTAGAAGACCTTGCGTTCCTCATCCTTCACCCCACTGAGCTGCTATGTCCAACAGCAGACTTCCCAAAAGCTGCACCCAAGACACCCTGTCGGTCAACCCAGCAGCACCCCCAGCCTAAGGCCCACATCAGCCTGGGACATTCCCCATAGTCAAGGTGACCTGTGACAGCCTGGCTTCTCGCAGCTCTTTCTGCAAGGCAGGTGAGAGCTGCAAGGGGTGGTTGAGTCTATGCACTCCTCACCTAGTGTCCAGACCACTAGTGCTCAAAAAAACCCCCAACCCTTCAGTCATATGTAAAAACAAATGGTATTTTAAAATCCAAACTGAAAACAAAACTCCATGCTAAATGCCAGCTGCTGGGTTTTTGAAGGCAAAAAGAAAGCAATCACTGAGGTTTCACAGGCTGTTCTAAAAGTGGAAATCTATGAAGAGAAAAGTGATCCAATAAGTCACCGTTTTAGACATTTTCTTTTGGTTGCTCTAAGTAAAGACTTTCACAGCTTCTCTTTCTCCTGAAGCTCTGATTGAGGGAGAAATGGTTATCGACCACCAAATTCAGCACCTACTTGTACACATCAGAGACAAGTCCCAGTCACTCTGCCCCAACAGCCGTGTCATGCACATTGAGTATTTTTCCAGCCCCTTCGGCAGCAACAGCCTCTAACTAGCAATGCAAAACCAGACCCTTCATAGCATCGCAAAAATCTCCCACGCTTCTCAAGTGCCCTCTCCACGATCCCTGCTCACGCTGCCAGCCTCTGCAGGCAATTCCAGCTTCCTTCTCTTGAAGGGCTTTGCACACCGCTGTGCTGAAG
>NW_010429868.1:0-1107 GCF_000710305.1 Buceros rhinoceros silvestris | reverse complement strand
CTTGCCACACCGCTGGGCTGAAGATCGTCGCACTGCAAACATGTGCCAGATGGGCCGACGACCCAGTCTGGAAGTGATACCTGCTCAGAGCAGCGATCCCAGGAGAAAGAGCAGGGTCTAACAAAGCGTGCTTTTCTCTCCAGGGTGCAATGGAAGCCCAGACAGGGCAGTTCAGTGCTAAGAGTTTTACCCAGGGGAAATCTGTTTGCCAGAGTTGAAGCTTTTTGGCCATTTGACCATTTCTTGGATGAAGAAAACCCACCCTATGCTCTCTCCACCCAAAACTATGATTTGCAGGCTGGGAGTCTATGGTCAGCCATTTGGCCTCTTGGATCTACAGAAAAACCTTATGGGGATGTTTCTTTCAAGAGGAAACTATAAGTGAACTGCTGCACAACTTAAGTGTGCAGAAGGCTATGGGGCCAAATGAGATCCACCCGAGAGTGCTGAGAACTCCCCAAGAGTGCTGAGGGAGCTGGTGGAAGCGCTTACCGAGCCACTGTCTGGTTTGAGCTACAGCTTCCTTGTTTCGGGAAATGGACAAATAGAATTATTCCATGCAGTACAATAATTCCGCATTTAATTGGTTAAGAGAGTCAGGCGAATGTAATGTTAATGTCAGGAGCCTTTAAAAGCAGCAGGCCGGGGGAGTGTCGCTCCTCTTGGACTCCAGGCAGCTGCACGAAGGGAGAGCTCCGGAAGATTCTGCTGGCCCGGCTAGGCCCGGCCTGTCAAACAGCTAGACCCGAGACCTGAGGGCCTACAGAGGATCACAGACTTTGAACTATTACTGCCGTGACTGTCTTGTCTGAAATTGGGTGAGATATCTGGACTCCCGGCTGTTTCGTGCAGGGAGTTTTTTCCTGCGGTTTACTTGCTGCGCGGGGGTTTCTCCCCCACTGTCTCGCCGCGAGAAGAATTTCACTTTCTCTGCCTGAAAGCAGCTACAAAGGTTTTCACTCCCACCTCGTTACTTGAGTGTCTGCCAAGAGCACTGAGCTTTGGTTATCTAAGTCCTCTCTTCTTCATTTTTTTCCCCTTTCTCGGTTTGTGCATACATATAGTAGTGTTTAGTGGTGTGGATTTATTGTTTAATAAAAGTTTGTT
>NW_010429867.1:28371-34573 GCF_000710305.1 Buceros rhinoceros silvestris | reverse complement strand
ATCTGTATCCCACCCCAATCCCTTAGGAAATCTCTGCCCCAGAGCCCTGATAACTGTTGGCAGTGAACTGTTCAGAGCTGGCTGCTGCCACCTTTAGGCCAGCTGGAAATCACTTCCCCGTGGTGATACCTATGTCCTCCAGGAATTCCAAATTCCCCTAACCTCTAGGGATTCGGAGCATTGATCTAGTCCAAAACTTGCCTTTGTTGCAGGCTGAGGTAGTGAACTTGAACTAACCTTAAAAACAATATTGTGCCTATATTGCAATAAGTGTTTGTAGTAAAATTTATAGCATGCACTTGTGAGGAACATCGAGTGCTCGTTTTAGTCAGTATTAAAATGTACTGTTTCTTGCCTTTGCTTTATTTCAGTTGATACCAACTTCTAATAAATACATCAGGGCTGATGTTTTATTCAGTAGTGTATTCGCTTAATAATCACCTGTTAAAGCATAACAAAAATCATGGAGAATCTTTTTCTTTGCAACCCCTTTATACTTAGCACTTCCCACCTGTCATATCTGTCTGCTTGAATACTTTTGGTATTGGTCTATTTTGAAAGCATTAGAGGAGGATAAAGATATTTCTGCAGTTCATTACAAGAGGACAGTTCTGAACATAATGGAAAAATAAAGATATGTTGCCAAAAATGTGTGGTGCTGTGTGTCTGACTGTGGTACTTATAGGAGACCCATCACCATAGTAACTAAGGCTCTGCTAGATAATTACCAATGGATTTGTTCCTTTTTTCTCTTCTAACTCGTATAATCTGTCTAGCCTTGACTATAGCTTTCAATATAAGAATTGTGTATATATGTGTGTTTGCATGCTCCACTCAGAAAATAAGCCAAAGAACTCACTGTATATGACCCTAATTCTTGCAGAAGTGACTTCTGGATTTTGTGGCTCCTGTTGTCTCACCAGTGGAAGAATAGTGCAGAAGAGGTTTATGAAAGGTAGTTTTTATGTTAGTGAGATGTAGCTATCGTGGAAAACCAAACCCCAGAAAAATGCAAGTGTTTTCTACAAAGCTAAAGCCATTTCTTGAAAAACATTAGATTTGTATTAAATAAGCAGCTACTTCCAATAGTGGAGCGGAATCCCCTGCTGGCTATTCCTCCCTCTCCATCGGCAGCACTAGGGCAGCAGGTCAGAGGTGTTACAGTTCACCTGCTATGGTATGTTTTTTTCCTGTTGACTCTTTTGGGCAAAACAGAGGCACAGACTTGTGGAGGATGTGGTGCCCTGCAGGCTGTAGTCGGTGTGAGCGGGGAGCAGCGAATGCAGCTGCAGACCAGTGGGTTTCACATATTCATTCACTTTTTCAGTTGCTGATCACCGTTTCTCTGGACTCCTCTCCTCTGAGTCACCTCTGCATTCACTTCAGGATTGTTCTGGAGAATGCTGGAGTCTTTTAGAAAATCTGTGGCTCTGTGTGGGGAAAGCAGCCTGCTTCTGTGTTTTGCTCTACCAAAGTGCTGTTTTGTGGGCATGTTCTGTGTGTAACCCTGTTCGTTTGGGAGGGATCTGCTACACTTTCATTCTGCTCTTAGCTGTGAGATAACTCAGAGTTTCCTCTGCATCAGGGTGTCTCAGTTCTTGAAATGTGCTCAACTTGCCAAGCCCAAGAAGGTCTAGTGAAGTAGCCATGTCTCAAACGTCTTGCAAAATGTTGCATTTAGGTCAAGCAAGGCTATGGTGAAGTCTTTGAGCTTCTGGCTGAGCTCGCTTTCATCTTGGTGGGAGATCAACCGTGTTTATTTGCTTTAGCAGCTCACGCAGCTTCAAAGAGCTGGCAACCAAATGATCTCTTGACTTCCAGAGTTGTCTTTGTTGGAGGGTTGCTGCTCATATTAAAGAGGCTATGAGCTGCTTAGAACCAATCTTCTGAAGCCAGTGAGTTAATTTGTCTGTGTTCCTGTGCGCACGACGATTAATTGAGGTGAGGCACAGATAAACCCAAGTTTGTAAATTGATTGTTCACCGTCAGTTATTTGCATTAAAACTCACCTCTTTCTCTCCTGGGGAGAAGAAAAAAGATACAAGTGCCAAGTTTGTTCTTGACTTTTTCTTGAGGAATTCTGGCATAACTCATTACAGGCTGTGGGATTAGAGACTGTAGTAGAGGTTGGGGGTTTCTTTTTGTTAATGTTACTGTGTGAGTTGGAGCTAGTCCATGGCACATCAAATATTCATCTGTTTGAGGTACAGGCATGAGGTCTCTGAAGATAATAGCTGCACTGTATGGTCTTGAGCAGAATGTGGGTTACCCTAGAAACAGTAATAGTGGCAAGAGCAGTAGCACAGAGGACCCTGTCGTGGTATTTTGAAATTCCCACAAGTATCAGCCGTAACTTTGGAGCTGTATTACGTGAATCTTTCAGCACTATAAAAGTAATTGGTGCAGTTAAACATGTATTTAAAATTGGATTTTTTCGAAATATGCTCTTTATATTTGTGGAATTGTCAAACATCTGTTTAAATGGGTTAGGAGATGAGGGAGACGGTTCAGAGCAGTTTCTCTGTTTCTGTGAGTGTCATAGAGGAGCCACATACAGGCATACAGTTTCCAGACTGAACTGAATCCATGAGATGGGCCCATTTACACAAACTTGGATTGTTTTCCGAGCAATCAAACTTGCCATTTTCAGCACTAGCCCTCCTTTGAAATCTATGGACTTAAACACGTTCCTGAACCGGCTGTGGACCATCTCTGCAAATGAGAAGGCAGATCCACTGAATGCATTGAGAAATTTGTTAAACCTTGGTTCACTGGGCCATAAAATGTAAATACATAAATTTTGTTAGCTCAATCCATGTAACTTATAGCTGTGAGAGGTACTGTCAGTTGGTGATCTGACAATAATCTTCCAAAAGGCAAATTCCAGATACCTTTATTAATGTAAGAAGTGAAAAGAGCTTTTCTCTGTCTGCAGGTGATTCGTTTTGGGAAATGCCCTTGAAAAAAAATCTCCTTGTGTTCTAGTGAAGGACGTGCACATTAAGTCTAATCTGCACTTTTAAGTTCTGCTGGAGATTAAAATGTGTTCTTGAGGTTAGACTAAACCATGGCAATATTGTCTTGGTTAGTGTAACAGCGAAGCGTCTAAGTGAATTTGAAGCTACAGAAAGTACACTTTCTTGCTTCGTGGTGTCTATCCCACGTAATCCCCATCAGAGGAGTCATGGATATAACGTCTTCAATCATCATTGCTATTAACAGACAATTACTCTTCTACTGACTCATGTTCCCCGACATACGGTTTGTTGCTTTTCAGGCCACTTCCAGACTGTTAAATAGCCACAAATCCCATCTGAAATCTGAAAGTGTGTGGACTTCCAATGGTAGCTTGTATGTATGCGTTTGACTTTGTGTCAGTGTCTCCCCTTATTTATTTTTGCTTGCATATCCTCATTTCTTTCCTTTTAATATTTGTCAGTGACTCCCCAAAACATGAATGGATTTAATGTATTAATTTTAATTTTTATTGCTGATCTGAATGTAGCAGGGCTGAAAGCGGCAACACACTGCAGAATTCTCTGAAGAGTCTGTAGAATTAAATCAGGTGATGATTTCTGCTTTGTGAATTGAGGCACTTTATTCTGGAGAGTGATTTTTTTTTTTTTTTTTGTTTTTTTTTTTTTTTTTCTTCCGGGCTTTTGATGTGTTTCGAAAAAATTTTGTTTTTTTTTTTTTTTTTTTTTTTTTTTTTTTTTTTGTCCTCAAGGCAGTTACTGAGTTCTGTGGAAAAGTTGTTCTACTCTAATGCTCCTGGGCAACCTGCTGTTGCTGATCCTGCTTGGTTTTCCCTTAATTATGAGGACCTTTACGCTTTAAAAACTAAAATGGCTTTGCGATTGAACATGGAGTGCCATAAGGAACCTTTAACTGATATTTTGAGATTAACAGTCCTTTATTGTGGCAGTCTTGATTATCATAAAGAATTGATCAAGATTTTAAGAAGTGGATTTTATAAGTGTTATTAATTATTGGCTGACCAAAATGCATGTGTCTCTATCAGGGTTATCTGTGCAGCTGTTCTTTACCAGCTATTCACTGCAACACCACTAACGTATATCTTGGTTTAAATTATGGGAGATGTAAACGTCATGGCAGAGCACAGCACACTACATTCATCGTCAGTTGATGCTGATTCTAAGTCCAAGTTTCTGAATTCCTTTATATTCTTAATAAAAACATAATTTTGATCATTTATCTGAGCATCTTATTCTGAGTGTTTAGTTGTTCCTTCTCCCCCTTCACCTTGTTTTTATAAATCTTCTGTATACACCAAGAGCTTTTCTGTGTCTGTATTATTTTTAAGAGCTGCAGGAAATACATCTTGTTTTCTCTTGTTGAAATAGATAACATGAAAGAGATTCAGAAAACTAGTGTCATGGGTATTTCCAAGGGCATAACTGTGCTAACGTAACAAAGAACAAATAATAAAATCCACCACAGAGGGATTTCAAGTCTATAAAACAAATAAATTGTATGAATATGATAACAGACCGATTGGGTACAGAAGTGATTTGCATTGGAACAGCCACAGGTCTTTTTTGAGAAATGTGGCTGAATATTGATTTGAATATTTTAATGATCTGAGAACATCACTGTCAACTTATTCCTGTTCAACAGTTGTTAATGCAGGAATTGCAAGAAAGCTGCTCATACCAATGGGTTGGAAAGAAAGACAGTATGAAAGAGGCTGCATAGCTCAGTAGAAACATCTGAAAGGTGGAAAGTAAATTACTGTTTTTCATTTTAATATTTAAATATATTAGCAGGAGAGTTCAAGTGCGACATAAGGATATACCACAGGAGGTGCCTTTCTTTAAAGTCATGTATTGACACTTGTACAATTTTTTTCTGTACAGAGGTGGGTGGTTGTAAAGCATGAGCACTTGGAATTGTCAGCCTTTACTCTGCTGTGGCATGAACCAGTAGCCTGCAGGATGCTGGGAGGTCGGAGCCTCAGGACAGCTTCACATGAGTGCACAGAGCTGGGCACTCTCTTTGTATGTGCAGTCACTTAAAGACACATGATAGGTGTGTATGTATTATTTTAAATTTATGAAATGAGATTTCTACCTAATTAAAGCAGGCACAAAATAATTAAACTTGTTTTTTAGGGGCAAATTCAATCCATAATACAACAAATCAAACAAAAACAATGGAGAAATAAGAATAATATTCTGAAGGGTGTGTGTGGAACCAATAAGAGCTTCAAAATCAGCCTAAAACATGCCTGCTATAACACTAATTATTCTTCAGCTTTAAATCATTTTGCAGCTCGGCAACAAGCCTGTATCCTAAAGATACGGGCTCAAATTTTCATTGCATTCCTTGTTTCTGCAGAGTCTTAAGCTATTTTACAGCTTGTAATCAGTAAAATACTTTGACAATGTGCTTTTCTCTCACTCTGTCACATCTAAAACTTACTGTGCTTTTCTAGCAGAACTCTCACCATTGGCTTGACCTTGTTTGAGGTACAGCTGCTTTGCAGTCCACTAATTCAAACTGATTTCAGGCTAACTGCATTCTTCCTTCCCAAGAATTAGCCCATTACGAAACTCAATTACTTCAACAGAAATATCTTCCTATTATACTGAAAAATTCAGCAATAGAGGTACCACCTCATTCACACCTCAAAGAATTTAAATGCTGACTGGAGGAATTTAAGTGCTGAATTTAAATGCAATCTTCTAGCATCATGTATTTTGAAACTCAGAGATAAAAGAGCAATTTAATAGAATCGCAGCTCGTCTTGTCTTCCATCTAACAGTGCATAGCTACAGATCAGAGGATCTGTTCAGTGTGATGTACCTGTACAAAACCACGAAGGACAAACACAGCCAGGAAAAACACCTTTGAGGGGCTAGATCAGCTGTATAGTACAGTCATGACCACAATCAGATGGAGAAGGTTGGGCAAGAGGCATCTAGAAGACATGAGAGGAGTCTAGAAACACACCAGCAAGTACTTTATTGACTTGGTATTGTGTTGTCACTTTACTGACATTTTACAGGACTTTTGCCTAGTGCTAAAAGTCTATTTGATGTCCAAGATTTTGCAGGTCTTCTAGGAAAATAGTATGGCAGAGTAAACTTTTGTCTCTGAATTTAGAAGACAGCAGTTTATAGAACTGGTAGTGACTGTAATATGCATTTTGGAGATTAGACACTTGGGGTTATTCTGCTGA